>NC_056528.1:14416863-14434930 GCF_019175285.1 Sceloporus undulatus | reverse complement strand
GAGGACCTAGAGATGCCTAGAGAGGTGTCTTCTCAAGTAAAAACATGGTGTTTTTGTTATTTATGGTTGTTCCATATTCACGGGGGTCTTGTGCCCTGAACCCTAACAAATATAGAAGAACAAATATACTCATTGGAAATACATACACATAAACACACAGTTTGTAGGTCTTATCCTTAAGGATGAGCTGCAACATTTTTGGTCCTATAGATGCTGTGAAGCTCCAGCTCCCACCATCCATTGCCAGATTATTTTAGGCTGAATGGGGATTTAACTTCAAACGTCGTCTCACTTGTATTCCTGGCTTGATTCCTATTGCGGTCTCATCTTGGGTAGACCCATTGTATCAATCTTTCCCCATATGTTGACTCTAGATCTCCTTAGTGCAAAACACAGAATATGGACTGTTTTTTTTGGTTTGCAAAAAATGGGGATCCTGGTTCTGGTTGGTTAATCTCAACTAACTAGTCCCATCAGTCTAATTGATATTAACCAACCAGAACCAGGATCCCAATTTTTTTGGCCAACCCAAAAATCACTCCATATCCTGTATTTTGCAATAAGGAGATCTAGAGAAACAGGATATAATTTTAATGCTGCAATGCATACAATAAATTCATGCCATAGAATAAATTCAAGCCCAGGAAGAAATCTTTTAAACAATGAACACAATATATGTTTTGGAACACATTTTTCACTCTCTCGGCATAGCTTTCCAGACACATTTTTCTCTCCCAAAACACTTATTTTGAAACATATGTTTGACTTCTTTCTGAGCTGGGAGTTGCGATCAACATTTGCCGGCGCGCGAAAGCCAAAGGGATCAGCGAGTTCCAATCTGCGCATTAGTCCAGGTGCGGACGGCTCAAGTCAGTTCATCCTGGAATTCAAACAAAGGTCAAACTACTCAAGCGCTCCTATTATGTATGAGAAGATAGAACAGAGATTTCTTTCTCAATAGATCTGGCTGGGGTTGCACAAATCAGTCTTTATCCAGCCTGTGTCAGTTTCACATATATTCAATCATAAGTCCTTTCCATCCAATTTCCACATCAATCTGCCCTTTAAACAACAACAACTGGGTTTATTTTCCCGTGAAACTTCCCCTGACATAAACATGATGACTGGAAATCCTCTTGGATTGCATGATGCATTTTGTGCTTTTCTGCTGGCAATAAAGGTATCATTCTTTTATGGATTTTGGATTTTATTGTATATTCCTAGCTGATGATTACAAGACCTTTCTGCATATATTTTGTCCCTCTATGATTTTCTATGCAGTTACAAATGCCTAAACTAGAATTACACACTTTTCTGTTGCTATTGGAGCTAAAATGTTATTACTTGCCTTTTTTTTTTTTGTTCTTTGTCCTTAGTATTCGCATGGCCAACCAGAAGAGTGGCCTCTGCCTTCATTGAAATCCCTCAGTGTCATCTTAACTGACAACAACTCAAACTAAAGCTAGGCCTGGGATTCTGACATTGTTCCCCTTTTTCTCCTGTGTGGTTTTTCACATTTGTGCCTGACGAAGAAGCCAGTGCAGCTTTGAAAGCTTGCATAAGGCGTTTCATGCTTTGGAGTTGACCCAACAAAGGTGTTGTTGCTCCATGCATTTTTGATTCCACCACAGTATCTTGGGATCCAGCACAGTGTCCTGGTCTGAACATAGGACCTGGACTCTGGAGATCAGGGTTCGATTCCTCCCTCGGCCATGGAAACCCACTGGGTGACCATGGATGGGTCACACACTCTCTGCCCCAGAAAACCCCATGATAGGTTCACCTTAGGGTCACCATAAGCCAGAAATGACTTGAAGACACACAACAACAACATCAAACAGTACCCTGGAGCATTCTTAGAGCTCTCTTTGTCCCTTGGAGCATTCTTAGAGCGTTTCTGGGGAGGCCCTTCTCTTTGTCCCTTGGAGCATTCTTAATGCGCTTCTGGGGAGGCCCTTCTCTTTGTCCCTTGGAGCATTCTTAGAGCGCTTCTGGGGAGGCCCTTCTCTTTGTCCCTTGGAGCATTCTTAGAGCGCTTCTGGGGAGGCCCTTCTCTTTGTCCCTTGGAGCATTCTTAGAGCGCTTCTGGGGAGGCCCTTCTCTTTTGGGCATCCCTTAAGCGCTTCTGGGGAGAGCCCTTCATCTTTGCCTTGGAGCATTCTAAGCTTTCTATCTTCTTCTCTGGGGAGGGCCTTCTCTTTGTCCCTTGGAGCATTCTAAGCGCTTCGGGAGGGGCCCTTCTCTTTGTCCCTTGGAGCCATTCTTAAGCGCTTCTGGGGAGGCCCTTCTCTTGGCCTCGTGAGCATCTTAGAGCTTTCTGGGGAGGCCCTTCTCTTTGTCCCTTGGAGCATTCTAATGCGCTTCTGGGAAGGCCCTTCTCTGTTCCCTTGGAGCATTCTTAGACGCTTCTGGGGAGGGCCCTTCCTGGTCCCTTGAAGCATTTAGAGCGTTCTGGGGAGGCCCTCTTTGTCCCTTGGAGCATTCTAATGCGTTCTGGGAGGCCCTCTCTTTGTCCTTGGAGCATTCTTAGAGCGCTTCTGGGAGGCCCTTCTCTTTGTCCCTTGGAAGCATCTTAATGCGTCTGGGAGGGCCCTTCTCTTTGTCCCTTGGAGCATTCTTAAGGCGCTTTCTGGGAGGCCCTTCTCTTTGTCCCTGGAGCATCGTAAGCGCTTACGGGGTGCCTTCTCTTTGTCCCTGGAGCTGCTTAGCGCTTCTTGGGGAGCCCTTCTTCTTGTCCCTTGGAGCATTCTAGAGCGCTTTCGTGGGAGGCCCTTCTCTTTGTCCCCTTGGAGCATTCTTAGAGCGCTTCTGGGAGGCCCTTCTCTTTGTCCCTGGAGCATCTAATGCGGTCTGGGGGGCCCTTCCTTTGTCCCTGGGAGCATCTTAGAGCGCTTCTGGGGAGCCCTCTCTTTGTCCCTGGAGCATTCTTAAGCGTTTCGGGGAGCCCTTCTCTTTGTCCCTTGGATCATCGAATGCCTTCGGGGGAGGCCCTTCTCTTGTCCCTTGGAGCATTCTTAATGGAGCTTCTGGGGAGGCCCTTCTCTTTGTCCCTTGAGCATTCTTAATGCCGCTTCTGGGGAGCCCTTCTCTTTGGTCCCTTGAGCAGTCTTATAATGCGCTTCGGGGAGGCCCTTTCCTTTGTCCCTTGGAGCATTCTTAGAGCATTCTGGGAG
The DNA here is from genome assembly GCF_019175285.1 of Sceloporus undulatus. Taxonomy (NCBI): domain Eukaryota; kingdom Metazoa; phylum Chordata; class Lepidosauria; order Squamata; family Phrynosomatidae; genus Sceloporus; species Sceloporus undulatus. The sequence continues at coordinate 14,431,757 of NC_056528.1, read as the reverse complement.
GGCCTTCTCTTGTCCCCTGGGAAGCATTCTGAATGCGCTTCTGGGAGGGCCCTTCTCTTGGTCCCTTGGAGCATTCTTAGAGCGCTTCTGGGGAGGCCCTTCTCTTGTCCCTTGGAGCATTCTAATGCGCTCTGGGGAGGCCCTCTCTTTGTCCCTTGGAGCATCTTAGAAAGCGGTTCTGGGGAGGGCCCTTCTCTTGGTCCTTGGAGCATTCTAATGCGCTTCGGGAGCCTTCTCTTTGTCCCTGGGAGCATTCTTAAGCGTTTCTGGGGAGGCCTTCTCTGCTTTGTCCCTTGGAGCATTCTGAAATGCGCTTCTGGGAGAGGCCTTCTCTTTGTCCCTTGGAGCCAATTCTTATCGCTTCTGGGGAGGCGCATTCTCTTCGTCCCTTGGAGCATTCTTAGAGCGCTTCTGGGGAGGCCCCTCTTCTTTTTCCCTAGGGAGCATTCTTAATGCGCTTCTGGGAGGCCCTTCTCTTTGTCCCTTGGAAGGCATTCTTAGAGCGATTCTGGGAGGCCCTTCTCTTTGTCCCTTGGAGCATTCTTAGCAGACCGCTTCTGGTGGGCCCTTCTCTTTGTCCCTTGGAGCATTCTTAGAGCGCTTCTGAGGAGGCCCTTCTCTTTGTCCCACCACTTTCACAGGTACATCTGGTGGGAACATAGTAGAGGACCTTCTTGGTGGTTGTTCTTAAACACTGCTATACTCTTCCTAGAGAATTTAGACTGGCATCCTCCTTGCTACCCTTCCATACGCAGCTGAAAACATCTTTGTTCCATCAGGCCTTTGAGGATTGTTTACATGGAGGAAAAGGCTGTTTTATAATGCGCTGTATTATTTCTATCTTTATAACGACCCTGCTTTCAACCATTTTAAATTATATAGATAGTTTACTTATAGGCTATGCAACTGTTTGGCTGAGAACGGCTTCCCAAAGTTGCAGGCGTGCACGAAAGCGTAAGAACAAAGGGAGACCCATGTAGATCAGACCAAAGGCCTATTTAGTCTCTCATCCTTCTCATGCCAGTTGCCTAAGGAAAGCCCATGAGCAGGACATGACTGTAACAGCGGCAACTATCCCTTCCAATTTCTCCTGGCAATGGATACGCAGAAGCATGCTGTCTCTGGTACTGGAGGGAACACATCCAAGAGCAACCCAAAGGAGAAGTTTGTCCCAGCCCAAGCATTGGCACACCTAGCAGTAGTTAAGTCAGTTTGCTTTTAAAAAGGTAGACTGGAAGAAACTCTCCTAGATGTGGTTAGATGAAAATGTAGGCTTGGTGAAAAGAAATGGGGAGAAGGGAAGCCTACCAACTTCATAAGATGGTGAGATCTACTGATATCACCCCATCAAAGACAAGGAGCATCTATACTGTAGAAATAATGCAGTTTGACACCACTTTAACCGCCATCCTAAAGAATTCTAGGATTTGGAGTTTGGTGAGCACTCTTTGGTATATATGGCTAATTGTTTTTTTTAACTGCTCTTGAGTTGACCTTCATTCATGGTGACCCTGTGGATGAGACACTTCCAAGATCCCCCATCATCCACTACCTCTGCTTAGGTCCCTGCAGATTCAGGCCCATGACCTTCCTGGTTGGATCTAAAGACCGTGTAAAACCGCAAATCCCAGGATTCCATAGGATGACACTGCAGCACTTAAAGTGAAAGGAAAGGGGATGGAAATGGGGGGGGACTGTACCCACCGCTTTACACCACCAAAATAGGACATGAAATGAGAACAACGGAGAACGGTTCCTGCATCGACGCCACTTTTGGGGCTGCGAAATTATGGGAGCGATTGACACGAGAGAGTATTTTTTGAACAATGGGAAGACATACTCTCCACTCAGAGGTGTTTGACAGCTTTCAAATCTCTCCTCTCATTTGCTTTAAATTTTTGGTCTCTTTCATCCATATATATATATATATATATATATATATATATCCTTTTCTATTGCGTTCTCTCTCTCTCTTCCCTCCCCGCTTTCCTGATCTGCTGCAGTTTTCTCCCTCTTTCCTTTTTTCCCAAGTGAAGGGGATCCATCAAGATAATTTCCCATTATTAGATCTGAAGTGTTTTGAATTTGAAATGCCTTTTCACTTATAAAGAATTGATGCCTATAACTTGTAATGGGCTCACCGTTTCCCCGTATTGCCTGACAGCTCCAAGTACATTACAGGTCGCTAATCTGAGCGGCGGAGTTCCATTAAAGAGTAGATGGTATCTGCTAATACAACCGTACCATTTGGGTCATTGTGTCCAAATACGGCGCACGGCTGCCTGGAGCAAGATGATCATGCGAAGGTTCCTTGCTGCCTTCTTTTTTAAGCAGAATGAGCAAGGAGAAGGTATACTACCCACAACTGATCAAAGAAGAAATGGGAGACTTAGGGTTTCTTTTTAATGGGTTTTCTGCTGATGGGTAAAATGGAACAGATACACAGGCTTTTGATTTACTGAAGAAGTCAAGAGGGGCTTATCATTTTTCTGCTGGTAGCTCCCATGTCAGTAGGGATGGTGACTCTACTCCAGGTTTTAGGTCAAACTTGAAAGGCGCTATCATGAACTAATTTTGAGGAGTGCTGTTGTTTGAAGTCGAAGGCTTTCATGGCTGGCATCCATAGCTTTTTGTAGGTGTTTCGGGCTCTGTGGCCATGTTCTAGAAGAGTTTGTTCCTGATGTTTCACCGGCATCTGTGGCTTTGGCATCTTCAGAGAATGCTGGCATGGAAGAGAGTGGGGTATATACAGGGTCACACACACATACTATAGCCACAGATGCTGGTGAAACATCAGGAACAAATGATCCTGTGGGAGAGGCAGGATAAAAATAAAATTATTATTATTATTATTAAACTCTTCTAGAACATGGCCACATAGCCCAAAAAAACCCACAAAAAACTATAGAGTTGTTGTTGTTCAGTAAGTCTGCTCAAACTGGGATTAGCAATAAGATTCAGGACAACATTCAGTAGTGGTGGCAACATTGCTATTTATTTGTATGCATTGTTGTGTGCCTTCAAGTTGTTTCTGACTCATGGATACCCTAAGGTGAACTTATCATGGTGTTTTATTGGCAATATTTGTTCAGAGGAGGTTTGCTACTTCCTTCGCCTGAAGCTGAGAGAGTGTGGCTTGCCCAAAATCACCCAGTGGGTTTCATGGCCAAGCTAGGAATTGAACCCTCATCTCCAGAGTCATGGTCCAACACTCAAACCACTCTGTCACACTGGATCGGCTTCTGCATTTTCAATAGTTCCTTAGATGATGTACAGTTAATGCATTGATATCAACACTAAAGTTCTCAGCTTCTGGATAGAACAGTGGTTCTCAACCTGTGGGCCGTGACCCCTTTGGGGGTCTAACAACCCTAAGACCATTGGAAAAGACTTATTTCTGATGGACTTGGGAACTGAGATGCCATTCCTCTATCCATAATATGAGGAACTGTATTAAAGGCTCACAGCATTAGGAAGGTTGAGAACCACTGAGATAGAAGGTGTACCTGTGAACATCTGGATTCCCATAGGATTTTGGATTTGTGTACATGTTGTGGTCCCTCAAGTCTTTTCCAGTTTATGGTGACCCTAAGACGGTGCTATCACAAGGATTTTCCCAGCATGAGTTGTTCAGAAGGGGGTTGCTATTGCATTTGTCTGAAGCTGAGCGGTTATGACTTGCCCAAAGCCACTCCTTAGGGATTTAACCTTGGTCTCCTGGAGTCCAGCACTCAAACCATTGCATCATGCTGAGTTTCATATTGTCCTCACCTTCCTGCAATTCCTCAGAGACTTGGAGGTAATTCAGAGAGAAACAAAATGCATTTTGCCAATCAGATTTTAAAAGCAGCCTCCCACCTTTGCCTTGCGGCACTTAGCAAGGATTCCTATAGTCACCTTCTAAACCACAAGGAGTTTCTCCATTATTAAGTACTAATCCCAGTTCACCCAGGTTGCTTCACCAAAGGCCCCAAATCCAAAAATTAAACTCGTGCTTCAATGGCTCATTAAAATCTACTGGATTTGAACCTGCCTAACATGGGAAGGCTTGTGCTTCTGTTACGACTTTTCCTTCCCCCTCCCTTTCTTTTAAACAAGTTAGGCTTCTGGAGTAGAAAGCAAGCCTTTGTGAGAAGGTCAGTAAGTATGTCATTTGTAGCTTACAATCAATGCCCCCTTTGAAAAGCGGGAAGAATGAAAAATTAACTGCGTCCTACCAGGTAAATGGCATCAAAGTGTTAGGTAACTTGGTCCTCTGGCCGCCGAGCCCCGTAATCTTCCAATAATAGTCGCAGAGCCATCGGGGTCAGAATGGACCACCAAGCGATCCTTTTAATAGCCAAGGTCACCAAGAACTACCCTTTCCTAAAAACCTTTTCTTTAAATTAGAATGCATTCAAAGCCCCCTTAGAGGGGAAAAATAACAGACTTATATTGTTCAGAAGCTTCAGGGAGACGGTGCGGCGTTTCTGTTCTCCTATCGTTATTAATATAACAACAAATGGACTCTCTGAGTCCGCCTTTTGCTGCGATTCATGTACCTTTTTTGGGACCATTGTGGATAGACAAAACAGTAGGCAGTAGATGTCAAACGTCATTGCAGTAGGTCTACATCGGTAACCGAGACCATACATGTAACACAGATGGGTTGTTTATTTTGACCCAGTCAGGAGAAAGAGAAAATGGATTTTGTACAACTAGGAGAGAGGTGTTGGCTGACGCTATAGTTTACTCAGGTGTCAGCACCCTTTTTATCACTTTCAAATGTATCTACCGTGTTTGGATTTGTGGCATGTGGAGCTATAAAACAAGATTTTACTTAATGCTGGTGGAATTTAAATGTACATTCCTGTACTTATGGTGAATATCTGCGTGGAACAACCAACTGTATATCTATCAGTGTGCTTACTTATTGTGCCTTTGTGCAACAGGGACAATGCGATGATGGGTTGCTACAATCTCAGTGATTCAAATGGTACATTTACGAAATAGTTACACACCATCCAGGAATGTGAAATGGTTACACCTGCAGAACTCCATTTATGCAACTGCGAACTGAATGCATTCATTGCATAGTGGTTAAAGAGGTACAATTGTGTGTGTCGGGGAATTTAGAAATTTGTATGATGCTAATTAGCATCCGCATTGTATTTCAAACGTACAGCGCTCTCGTCATACCATGAGCATGACATTGCTTAGAAGCCTGATGAGATAAATTTGCCTGGTCTACCATCGGTTTTGTCCTTCATGGTTAGGGAAAGGCTGACATCTAGTGACTGAAGAAAGTACTGCAGGCTCGAATCAACTAAAACATATTAAAACACTCTGGAGCTGTATACCTCCAGGGCTCTTTGTCCAAGTTTTAGTTGTGTAGATGTCATAGTCTCAGGACTATGATGTAGAAAAGGTAGGTAAGCAGGCAGGCAGACAGATTCCCCCCTTCTCTCTCATATGATGTTTCACCTGTATGGTTTTCCTGAATTAACCTAACCCTGGAATGACCCATGGATGCGTCCGCATCGGCTCTGCATTGCCAGCGATCTCATTTGATCATCTTTCCCGAAATAACGCAAACCTGACGGATAACACCAAATTGGCGCTACTTTAACCTTCCAATTTAACTCCATCTGAAAGAGTCCATAGAAAATAACTTGCAGTGTTTAAATCAGTTATGGATACGTAACTCTAGGTTACATATTCGTAACTGTGACCATGAATCCCAGCCTTGGTTAAAATGGAACGAGCACCAATAACAGTAAAAACATCAAACTGAACGGCCCATCTTTACAGAAGAGATTTCGAATGTCTCCCTACTTCACAGACCAGATTCCCCATTGATGTGTGTGATTCTGGGTGTGTCTGTAGGTGTTGTCATCCCTCCCTATTACACCCTGCCTTTCTCTTGTTCCTTTTCTCTCCCTCCACTATAAGATGCTCGCTGACTTTATACATCTTGCAAACTTGCAATTTCACACTGCATTTGTTGCCATGGCTACAATAAGGTTAAAATAAAATAAAGAAAGAAGACCTCCAAAGTGGAAAATCAGTTGCATCAGCCTCTTTGATTTGTGTTTTGCCCGGACAAAGTCACAAACAAGAGCTGCATTAGGAGCCGGAGCCATAATGGACACTCTTAGAAGTCCCCTGGGAGCTTTGGAGAGATGTCCCAAAGTCCCTCGCCTACTTTGTCCAAGTGATGTCTGCCACCATCCCAGCCTCTCAAGGACAGCCTTCACCGGCTTTCACCCTTGACAAGACGTTCATCATGGCAAACAGGGTTGGCAACACATTTATTCCTCTTGATGGGAGAAATCATGACTGCCGGGAAAGAAAGAGCCTGGCTTCAGAAGTCAAGATGGCAGCGTCATATGTGTTCGTACGCTGCAACGTTTTATCCATATCGCTGGACCCTGAGCTTGTTTGGAGCACCATTTTTGTGCCAGTTTCCTCCTGGGGGATTGTGATCCTATGCTCACATTAAAAACAGCCATCTACCGGCCAAAGGGCAAAGGTAGAATAAGAGCAACAGTCTTGAGCGTTCAACTGCACAGTTTTACACATACACTTTTAAAATGAGTTTAACAATCTCATTTGCATTTTCACTCCTTTTAGCTACACCGTTTATATTTGTTTGCGACCGCAGCTATGTTTTAGCTCTTTTGCTAATAGGATTGTTTCAGTGTTTACGTTAGCAAGCTTTTATGCTGGATTATGTCTTTGGGTATGTATGATATTGTGTTTGTTGTCATCGCAATGGTCATCGACTCGATGCGAATAAAAATGGATTTGACCTGAGCTGAAGTCTTAAAGTCAATTGTTTTAGTTAGTATTAACAAGCTTTTATGCTGGATCATGTCTTCTGGTATCTATTGTGTTTGCTATAACTGCAATGGCCATAGGCTCAAAATTTGACTTGATTTGACTTGGTCTGAAGTCTTGATGTTGAGATGATAGCATCATATCCACTGCAACGTTTCACCTGCGTTGTTCTCCCTAGCAACCCATCCATCAGTAAAGAAGATGAGATGTTGTTGACCACTGTCTGATCTCCTCTCCGCCTCCTTCCCTTCTTCTTTTTCAATCCGGAAAAGGCCGGCAGCCCTTAAGTGAAAACTTTATGGCAAAGAGCATCTGACACTTTTTTCATTATGAAGATGCATGGGGTGGCTGAGAGCTAATGAATGTCAGTGCTCAAAAGGATAATCTCTGCTTCTCTCAGATACAATTTAACATCGTATTTCCCTAATTTGAGCCTGATTTAGTCACCGGGGTATTTGGATGCCTCTTCTATGGTACCGATAGTTAATTAAACAGATGTTGCAGAGGGAATCATTAATTTTAGTGCCGCAGATGGGAACGGGAATGACTTTGTGAAGTTAATGTTTCAGCAAAACAATGGGCTTCTGTCATCAGTTGGTATAAACCAAGTAAATTAAGAGGAGAACCGGAGAATGTATGTGTGTGTGGTAGAGGGTGGTGGGAAGAAGGAGAGCGGCTTCGTAGGATGGTCCATTATTCATTTGGAGAAATACACCATCTATTTCATTTATTTATCTACAGGCTAAGATAAGAAAGGGGTTGCATTCTTGAAATACCTCAAAGGTTGTCACAGAGAAGAAGGTTCTCCTCTGCCTCAAAGCATAGGACTTGAAGTTACAGGACTGCAGATTTTGATTGAATCTCAGAAGGAACTTAGGCCTCAATTCCACTTACAGATAAATTGGTGTGCGATCCGAATCGATGGATCAATTCGACAACGAAGTGTGTTTCCCGCTACATTTGCCCGGATTGCATTTTCCCCCCTCTAAAATAATCCACTCGCAGTTCACATTCATGCATGAATCGATTCAAAACGGACCTGCTTCAGCTGGCCAAAGGGCAAATTTAAATCGATTCCGATCCGCATCTGGTTCACACTTGCACGGAATCGATTTATCGAAAAAGACACGGAAAAAAAAATCAGTGTCAAAAAGATGTAGGTTAAATGGGTCTGGCGCATGGCCCCCCTCACCGAATCACTTCGGCAATTCAATTTAAGTAGGAACCAGGGTCGCTGTGATCTGGTTTAAAAGGTAGTGGGAATGAGGCCTTGGTGGTTCAGCCATGGAGAGGTGGTAGGGCCTCCTTCTCAGGAGATGTTCAAAGAAGATGCTGCAGAGGAAGGTCCAGATGGCAATCCAGCATTGATTTGAAGGGACCCATGCTCTGTGCCTCTCCTTCCAAATGTACAGTTCTCTAATTTGATAACTAAGTCATGGCCTTTTCTGAATACACAATGCAAGCCTTGCCTCAATTTCCACAGACAAACAGAGCGTCCTTAGAAGCTCCATCCTCTCTCGAATCCTTTGACCCCCTTTCCAATGAATTCTTCCTACAGGAGCCATTGGGAGTATTTGCCTATCTCTTGTTTGCTTATTTATTTGTTTGGAGAATGCCAAAGAGTTGCAATGCCCAGACAGTAATTATTCTCTTGGCAGTTCTGATCGCCCATAAATCTTTCATGAAGCGTTTCTCATCCTTTTTCTTTTTCATAAACAGCCCTTTTCTTTAAAGGAGCCTGGAAAATTTGTTCTGTCGGCCGTCTAAAGCGAACTTGTCTAATTCAATGAATGCACAGATTGAAACTCAGTTACGGTTCTGAGTGGGACGTCTCCGAATTTTTCAGATGCAATTCTGTGGGTTTTCTCATTTTAAATAAGGATGCAGTTCTTCACTAATGTTCTCCTTGAATGAAATGACAAGTAATTTTTCCAATTTGCTGAGAAAATGTCTTGGTTTTAGGCTTATCCTGTGCAAAATTCGCATTGCGCTGTGCATAGAAAGCATCATTTTTAGCACAGAGATACTTGGTAGTGACTCCAAGAGATCTGGAGAGGAGTGGATGGTTGCCTTGAAAAGAAACCATGATTTGAGTACATTTCCGACTAGAGTAGATCAATTGAGTAGTTTATTGAATATTGAGTTGACACATACGTAAGTCCCATTGATTGAATGAGTCTACTCTAGTTGGGGCTATCAGTAGATCCCAAGACCAAGGCATTTCTAAATTTCCAAAATACATATAGTGCTCGAGTGATAATTTAGTGCTATCTTGCTTCTCTAATATAACTATCTAGAGTAGTGTATGCCATACTCATAAAAAATGCATAATATAATCAATACAGTACAACGGACCAATTTCTGAAAGCAATCACAAAATACAACCGACACTTAAAACCAAGCAAAACACAATCCTAGCAGCAGTGAGAGTAAATGATGGCATGCATTAAAAGTAGCAATGGTTAGTAACAGGTGAGGATTTTGCACAGTTAGCTTTTCAACTGGGACTTCGCAAGATCCACAGAGTTTGTAGGAACAGGTAGGAAACAACTTCAGTCTTTTTTGTTGTTTAGTTAGCTTTAAAAAAACACAACAAATCAGACATGGGAAATAGGCAGAATTGTTAAAAACATTTTTTAATGGTGGAAAATTCTGTTTGCCAAGTATTGAGAAATCCTTGACCAACAGGAATTTTTGCAGCTTGGGGTTGACTCTGTGCAAAATTTGCACCTTTTCCCCTCCACCAGGAAACAGTAATATGTTGTTTTCTGCGCATAAAATGTTGTTGTCGGGGACTTATTCTGCCCCAAATTTCTACGAACCATGCACAAATTTCTTCCAGAATGCGCTCAGTGTCGCAAACTTGTATCCCATTCCATCTTCAGTCCAGGAGTGTATAACTGCATAAGTTCATCTAAAAATAAAATGATGGAAGCAGTTCCTTATACATCCATAAATCCCTCCCTGCAAGGCATAGGTGCAAAGCTATGTACTTGCTGATTGCCGGAGATTCGGTCTTGTTAACTGCGGTTGATTGATTCATGTACGGTATTATCTCTTCTCTCTGGATGCATCCCTTTATCTTTCTAATCCCACCTTGCCAAACAGATCCCCGCCCGGCCGGACTCATGCAATTAAATATCTAACATCTTCACTATCCTCTGCTCACAGCAGTAGGCTCCTGTCGGTGGAAGCTTGCGACACAATGCGCTCATTCATCTTTAAGGTGATACAAAACTCTGCCTTTGTTTTTTTTAGTGATGTTGCTGAAGTTCATACTAATGACTTGCTTTTAGAATACAAACACCTTCAGCCTGCAATACAGGATGGGCGGATTATGAACTGAGCATCTTCCTACAGATCCTCTTCTGCTCTCATTTGAGAATGTTAAATGGTTCGATATTTGGAGAGTTATGCAACTGGAAGGGTCCTTGTGGGCTATCTAGACCAACCCTCTGTCCAATGCAAGAAATCCAGTGGTGGAGCATCCACAGCCAGAGATGCCAAGTGACTTCTATATGAAAGAAGCCTATACCTTTTAGCCTGAGCTTCGGAGTGATTCAGGGTCCAAACCATTTGTGACCACATAAAGTTCAACAGCATGGATAGACCCTTTAAATGTCCAACAATAACCCAGAATGGATTAACTGACCCACAAACCTGGGAGTTGCCATTGATCATGTCCCCCAACAGAGGGTTTAATCAGTGTTCGATTGCAGATGTCTAGTGAAGGAGGAAGGCAGTGTGGTGTAGTGGTTTGAGCATTGGACTAAGACTATGGTGATCAAAGTTTGATTGGCTCAGAGTTTGATTGGCGCTTGAGTGCCTTCAAATCATTTCCTACCCTAAGAGACCCTTAGGAACAAAGGATCATGGGAACTGTGGTGTGTTTCTAATGAATAGCCGATCTAGAAATGCATTTCATACTCAGACACTTGCAAATTGGCTGCGAATTTGGAGTGGAACAGGATTTATAAATTCGATGTTTCCCTAAATCTACCTATTCCTGGGGTGACTCGTGATTGCATTTGCATTGCCTTTGGATTGGCTCTGACGTCATTTGATATTTCCTTGCGAAATAACGTGAAACCACATGGATGACCCTGGATTGAGGTTAGTTTAACCTTCCAGTTTTCAGCATGTGAAAAAGTCCTAAGAGGATGTGTCTTGGCTAAGGTCACTCAGTGGGTTTCATGGCCAAGCTTGAACTCGAACATTGGTCTCCAGAGTTATAGTCCAAAAGTCGAACAACTTTCTTGTTGTAAACTGCCTTTGCGTCGATCTCAAACAACTATGGAATAGTTTAATATGCTTTTTTGAATGCATGAAATTCTTTCATATTCAAGTGGAAACAATTCAATTAAAAAAAAGTGAGAGAAATCAGAAAGATGTTTCCTCTCTTTGAGTAGTCCCTAAAAACTGTCCTGAGCCCCAAATACTTGGTCATCTCAAGAAATCATGCACCTCAGCAGGCATTTTAATTCCCGCATGGTTTCACCAGACAGTAGAGTCGGCTTTTGCAACAAGTAATTGATTCTCTTCCACGTTTACAGCTCTAATTAAACACACACTGAATTAAACTCGAATGCATTGGAAACAATTAGCTTTCTCTTTTGTCTCCCTCACCAGAGTCTATAACATGAAGCGGCCAGGTGTCATGTTCAATATCAACTGTTTTCTGGGAACAAAAGAACTGGGAAGAACCTCTTTGGCGGCATCCAACAGCCTTGCGGAGTCATGGGTCACTGACATGGGGGACATATTAGCGAATGAAAATGACCTCCCATGAGAACACCTAGATGTGAGGGATCCATGTTCTTTGCCATCCTGGAGGTGGAATATAACATCGAAATGCACATCCTTCATGAATTTGTCAAAGCAAAACAAAAGAACCCAAGCTATGAAGGAACGGGACAAGATCCTTGAGCGTAAATATATAATTGAATACCAAAATCCAGATTGTCTATTCCATCATATTTCCAATTTCTATGTAGTGAAAGCTGGACAGAGACAAAATCTGATGGGGGAAGAATCAATTAAGTTCAAATGAATTGAGGAGAGTTATACAGCTACTATGGGATGCCGAAAAGACAAATAAATGGGTCCAAAAGCAAATCAACTCTTCCTAGAAGCGGAGACAACCAAACCGAGATTATCATATTATGGACATATGATGAGAAGGCGTCATTCATTAGAAAAGACAGCAATGCTCAGCAAAGCGGAAGACAACAGAAAAAGAAGAGAACTGCATTACAGATGGATAGACTCAATCCAAAGGGGCCAAATTTTGTTATGTGTAGACAAGACCCATTGAATCACTTGTTGAATAGAGAGTCAACACATGAGTAAATCCAGTCGTTTCAATGGGCCTGCTGTGATCAAGTCAAGCAATCAGATTTAGCCCACTGGTTTTGTGCAGACATAGAGTTTTTATGTAATCGTTCAGACAGATTACAAAACAAAGAAACCCAAAAACTAAACACCAGCATAAGAATTCCTATAATTGGCATCTTCATCTTTCTTGGAGCCAAGATCTCTGAAGGGAGTTGGAGGATCCTCAAGGACTTTCCTCGTCCGGCCAAAACATTTACTATAAACTGAATTTTCAGCAGCGGTGGGCTGTCTTCATGTCTCTAAATACAACATCATGAGGCTGCCAGAGAATTTAATGTCGATCACTCTTTTCTACTTTTAGAAACTTAACACTTTTTAAAAAACTGCCTGTTAGCAGAGAAAAAACATGACTGAAACCACAAGACACTCATGGAAATTTGTCAGGAGATAATTTGGGTTCAGAGCAAAGATAAACGGATTGACAGCTACCCGATGGAAAAGCTGATTAAGTATTGATGGCCTAGATGTTTTTTGTTGCTGTTGTGTTCCCCCTTTTTTTTCTTTATTAACAAAATCCATAGCTGGGCCGACAATATAGACACCGCTTTAAGCCCTGCTTGGGTATGATATCAGTGAGTAGAGTAGATGCAAGAAGAGAGGATCAGAGATGAATGCAAGGATGGTTTTCCAGAGAAAGGCTCGATATAAGTGAAATAAATAAATACATTCATCCTTGTAGCAAGTTAAAAACATGGGCTGGAATCCTGCTGGTTAATCCTAACTATGGCTGACCCTTTCAGTCAATTGTTGAATGGCGAGTCAACAGAGAGGTAAATCCAGTTCAGCCAATGGCTTTGCTCTCATCAGGACTAGTAATATGATTTAGGCCATAGCTTTCTATCGTAGTCTTTGGGGCCTAACTGATTTCATCCAGATCTATAGGTATGTTGTTGTTTATTGCTACAAGTCAACTTCAACTTGCAGTGACCTCGAGAGACGTCCAAGTCGTCTGTTATCCATAGTTCAGGTCTTGCAAACTCAGGGCCATGGATTCCTTGACTGAGTCCATCCATCCGGAATGGGGTCTTCCTCTTTTCTTACTACCTTCTACCTTTTGAAGCACGATTCATCGCATGATATGTCGAAAGTACAACAGCCTCAGTTTAGTCATCTTGGCTTCTAGAGAGAGCCCAACTTGCTCTAAATCCCATTTATTAGTCTTTTAGGGAGTCCAAAGTCTCCAGAAAACTCTTCTTCAGCGCCACATGAGCTAGAACCTTCTCAGCTGTGAAACCACAATTATGGCATATCTTCCCCTTGGAGGTCTGATTGGTTTTATTGTACACTGCCCTGACATCTTTGAATAAAGGATGGAATATCAATCAATCAATCAATCAATCAATGCCAACCACAATGAATGGCATTGATTGATTGATTGATTGATTGACTTGAGTTGAGACAGCAGATGTAATCTCTCTGTTTGAGCATTGCAGAGACTTTCCTTGGCTGTGCGCACCAATGTCCGGCTTCTTTTAAGGCCCTGACACTCCGCTCCCATTGAAAGCTCCTTCCCCGCTGTTCAATGCCATGGCAATTTTGTTTCTCCCGACGAATCATCCTTTGCTACTGTCAGCCAGCTGTCTGTTTTCAAGGACCTCAGCAGCGGCATCGATTCCTCCAGCTGCCAAACCAGAGCAAGGCTTTTTGCCTGGTGCTGCTTTTTTTCCTCTTTGCTACAACTCCCTCCCTCCAGAACTTTAAATTAGAAGATGGGAAGAAGAGAAAAGGGGGGAGAAAGAAGCAGACACAATTATAGAGGAGGAGGAAGAGACAGATGCCACCTCTCCAGAGCAGCGTCTTAATATGACCTACTTTATATCTCCCTCTCTTTCTCTCTCCCTCTCTTTCTACCCAAGGAATTTGTCTTGCAAAGGTTCCTTTTCAGAGAAAATGATCTGCAATTTTGGACGGTTGGAGAGTGGCGAGAGAGACGCTCCCCTGCTTTCTGTGAATGGCACACACAGCTGTGCTCCTGGTCTCCTGTCAACACATGATGACATGTCAAAAATCCAGCCTTGGATGTCGGAAAAGTTGGAGAGAGGAATTGGATAAAAAGAAGTGTGCCTCTGATTCTGTACTCACTCACTTGGGAAAGAAACAAGCCTATTAAATGACGGTGTCTATCTATACCTATAGCTCTGTTCACACATTACTGAAATGATTAAGCATGTGGGAAGGGAGATTAGGCTCCCATCTTTCTCTGTCATCACTTTTGTTGTTCTCTACATGTGGCAGGTGACTTTCGGAGAGTCTCCTCTACCTTTGGAGGATTATTATTATTATTATTATTATTATTATTATTATTATCCTTTATTTATAAAGCGCTATAAATTTACACAGCACACAGGATCTCCCTATGTTTCCGAACCACAGCTTCCCAAAGGGGTGAGTCTCTTCAACCCACTGAGGATCTCCTTGGTTGGTAGACCCTGACTTTCTGAAGGGAGGATCATTTAGGATCCTAGAGTCTGAGGGGGCACCCAAAGCTATTTAGACCAGCCATGGCCATGCAGGAATACACAACTAAAGCCTTTGTGAAAGGTGCCCATCCAACCTCTGTTTAAGGACCTCGGAAGAACGAAAGTGCACCATCCTCTGAGGCAATTCATTCCACTGCTGAACAGCTCTTATAGTAAAAAAAGGTTCTTCCAAATGTTTAGGTGGAATCTCTTTTACCCACT
>NC_056528.1:14346900-14416853 GCF_019175285.1 Sceloporus undulatus | reverse complement strand
CATTGCTTCTTTTCACAATGGCTTAGATCAAGTTAAGCCATCCTTGCCATAAGAAACAGTTAATAGTAATCCAAGATACCTTCCATGAACCTGTGGCCCTCAGGAACTCTCCTCCCTTCTTTCCACCTATTCTTAAATCATTCTCCAATCCCTTTCCCTCCTCAATATAGAGAGATGGACCTAAACCCTCTTGTTAGACCCAACTGGAGTAGATCCATTGAATCAATAAAATTTACCTATCTGTTGAGCCAGCGTCCAATAATTGATTCACTGATTTCAGCTCTAATCAGTAGCATTAAATCCATAGTGTTATACTTTCTGTTTTGCCTTGTTTTTTTTAAAACACAGTGAGTCCAACAAAATCTGTAATTAAAAAAAGATGTAATTTTGCTAAGTCTTTGCTCCTGCCGTATTGAGGAAGCTGAGCCAAATGCCTATTTAATCTGTTTGTTCATTTAATCCCACAAATGTATCAGCAGGCATTTCGGTGCCATGGCCAGGCCCATGCAATAAGCAGTTGTCATCGCTTTTGGAGGACGGACTCTAAGTAGTCCAAATTAAGCTTTCTTATTGGACCGTCAATGAGTGTCTTCTTGGAAACGATGGGCTGCAATGTTGGCATGGTCATTTGTTTTTTGTAGCCATAAATGGTTCCAAAGTATTGTCTTACTCAGTTTGGATCTTGGATCTTGGCTGAGAATCCTCAAAGGCTGGATTGCCCAGAAGAAGAAACAGCTCGGTTTCACTCAATGTAGTATCCATTGTGGATACTACAACTATCTGCTACATTCTTGGAAATACTGCTGTCCCTTGATACCAAGAAGTCTTTCTTGAAATCCTCCATGGAGCAGGGAGATCCTAAAGGCTCAGCTCATGCCAACATCTCCCACCATCCATGGTCATATCTCATGCTGGATGGACCTGATGCGCCACACTAGTTGAAGCTATTCAAGAATTAAGGATGGCACCAAATTGATAGCGTCTGATAGATAGGATTGCGGCAATAAAAATAGTTCACCGAGGGGTTTTCACTCCCCGCTCCGGAGCTGTCGTGAACCCTGTATAATTACGAAGAGAAGGGTGTAATTTATCCAATCTGTTTTAATGAAATACTGCAGCTCAAACATGTGCTTTATTTAACTGACAATAATATGTGTCTTAAGTGTGTTATGAGTTCACATAAACATTCATATGAAAATTAGACGGAATCTGAATACAATATAAATGTCTAATCACGAGCGACTGATAGAATAGAACAGCATGTTGAAAAGATCAGAGCCATAAAAGGCTGCAATAAAGCGAACGGTTTTAATATTTGGTGGAAGCTTCAGCCGTATGGTCCCTGACAGCAAGCGCCGCTCTTTGACAATGACGACCCAAAGTAATAAAAAACCCACATCCTCTTGGTGTCTTAACTTTGGGGATGCTAGAAGAATCATCTCTTCCTTCCTCATGAATTGGGACCCTTCTCCATCTGTCTCTTTCCCCAAGAGTTGTTAGTAAGGTAAGTGTTGACTTTTGGGCACGCACTCTTCAACATTTCTATAGTAGACTCCTTCCATCTGAGTATGGAAAGTGACTTATGAAACAACGAATTGCAGCTACAAATCCATACACCAATAAAGTAATGACTTACAGGCCTGAATCCCACTACTTCTCCAGGTTAAACCTACGTAATCCATGGCATTTGGCTGTATGTGTTGACTTGCTATTCAAACATTACTTAAATGGGTCTAGTCGAATTGGGATTATCCAATAGGATTCCAACCATAGTATCAGAGTTTCAGTGACCAAGATCCAATGTCACACTTATGGAATCTAAATCTAAACTTACATAGCTATGCAGCAGTTGTGCTACACCAGCCTCCTGTGGGTAAGCCAATAGTATGCACCTGACTATGTACCTAGTAGTGTGTCTTTTTCTTCCATTGTGAACCGGGGAACATGAACTGGACTTCCAGTAATTCAAGTGTTACACCGAAAGCAGCGACAAATAGTTATGCACCATCCAAGAATGTGAAAGTGATGATGTTTTCAATGAACCTGTTGGTTAGTCTCATCTAAGGAAGACCATTGAATCTACTGCTCAATGGTGAATCAACATATACATACAGTCCATGAATTCGGTGGCTCTACTCATGGGAGTAACAATAGGAGTCTGGACCATCACTATTTTTGTAGGGTGTGTAACTCTAAGTGCAATTCATTGCTTTAAAAAATTACTTCTGGAGGAAATCATCTACCAAAGGGCACTTTGAGATGTACAGACTCAAGGTGCAAGGACAACGGCTGCTTCTGCAATCTCAGGGAATGAAACGATATACTGTATTTAAGAAACTGATATATAGCAATGCCCCATCCAAGAATGTGTGTCTATTCTGGTTGGGACTAGACAACAGGATTCAAACAACGCAAGCACAATGTAGGATTTCAGTCTGTGTTTTCTCATTTTCCATGTTCTGCGTGTTCCCAGCCCTTTTGGGCTGAGCAGTTATATGATGTGGTGACTTTTCTGTCACCGGAGCAGTAACACATCTTGCCCTCCCTCTGGCAAAAAATTGTTGTTGCAAGATTGCTCCGTTAGTCTCTGTTGTCATCCACAAAGTGTGAGACCCAGCTTCCATCCACAACAGTTCTGCCTGTCTTTCCAAATACTTTGTTTATAGGCATCCTTCGGACAGGGCCCAGCGCTGGATAGCCATCCATCTTCCGGTGGCCTTTCCTGTGATGTCTTTGTGACACTGTAAATGTTTTCTTATGACGGATGGTGCTATCGCGCACCGCAATGGATCCCTAGAGATTTATATTGTGTGAAAGAGGGAGGGGGGGTGCACAAGCCACCTTGGCAACTCTTTTACACCCCGACGGAGGCAAACACTTCTAATTTATGCCTCACTTTCCCCCTTTTTATTCTCTGGCATAATTCTATTTTTAATGCCCCGTCTCTCCCACATCAATAGTCTTTCAGCATGAGCAAAGTGAAAAGCAACAACCTCCGCCACAAAAAAGAGCAAGTATTTCATTTGCCCTTTTAAAAAGAGGCCCTCTCTTTTACACTCGCACACATCCCCACCCACACACCGAGGTTACACATGGAGGAAATGGCTGCGCACTGGCACATGGGCCCTTTATTGCCAAAGCAGGGCTTGTCAGTGTCATTGGTGGTGGGATATTTACAATCTGTTGGCTCGTGAATATCGTAAAGTCGACCAATGTTCTCATCAGGCTAAATTACTAGGCTGAAGATAATACGTCGCTTTAATACACCGCTAATTTATCAGGGCAGTGGCTGCCATTTACTTTATGATGCTATATCCATAAAGCATATCAATGTGTTTCACAAAAAGGCAAAATAAATAGAAGTAGAAACAAATGGTGCCGTATTTAATGAACCATTTCTGCAGTGACGCTAAAAGAGGGCCATAAATCCCTCTCCTGTGTTTCTCACTTTGGGACATCCATAGTCAAGAGCTGGCCATAGTTGGTCTTCTTAGGTGGATCTTCCATGAGATCTTGTCTGCTCTTCTACATCACACTGTTGACTCATGTTCAACACTTGTGGTCTACTTGGACTCCTAGATCCCTTTCACATGACATGTGAAAGGGATCTGGGAGTCCAAGTAGACCATAAGCTGAACATGAGTCAACAGTGTGATGCGGCAGCTAACAGGCCAATGTGATTTTAGGCTGCATCAATAGAAGTATAGTGTCTAGATCAAGGGAAGTAATAGAGGCACTGTATTCTGCTTTGGTCAGGCCCCACCTGGAATATTGTGTCCAGTTCTGGAATCCACAGTTCAAAAAGGACATTGAGAAACTGGAGCCATGTGTCCAAAGGAGGGCGACTAAAATGGCGAAGGGTCTGGAAACCATATCCTATGAGGAACGACTTAGGGAGCTGGGGATGTTTAGCCTGGAGAAAAGAAGGTTAAGAGGTGATATGATAGCCCTGTTTAAATATTTGAAGGGATGTCATATTGAGGAGGGAGCAAGCTTGTTTTCTGCTGCTCCAGAGACTAGGACCCGGAGCAATGGATGCAAGCTCCAGGAAAAGAGATTCCAGCTCAACATTTGGAAGAACTTCTTGACTAAGGGCTGTTCGACAGTGGAACAAATTCCCTCAGAGTGTAGTGGAGTCTCCTTCCTTAGAGGGCTTTAAACAGAGGTTGGATGGCCATCTGTCGGGGATGCTTTGATTTAGATTTCCTGCATGGTAGAATGGGGTTGGACTGGATGGCCCTTGTGGTCTCTTCCAACTCTACGATTCTATGATTTAAAAGAGAGGCCCCTAAATTGTTTGTGTAACCTTTCAGGGATGTGTCAAATGTCCATGGCATAATAAAGAGAATGAACAGAGGACAGGAAATTCTAAAATTACTATTTGAGTATCTAGAACCTTGGCTCTTGGTTCTAGGTCTATCAATATATTTTCTATGAGAGCTAAATGAAACTGTTGTGGAAAGTTGGGTTTGAATTATGGAAAATGATTTCTATGGACTCTAAATCATGCCATATTGTGCCGAATTTGATCATAGACCCTTGAACCCTAGATATAACACTTGAAGAAATCCAAAAACGTCTCAAGAACAGGACAGGATCCAAGCCATAGATCCCCTCTTGGACATCAGAGGGATGACTTGCAAGCCATACAGAAATGTGATAATTTTGTTCTCCAAAAGCTTTCAGAATCCTGTGACAGGGCTGAAGTGTTTAAAGATAGCAAAAGCGAAGGAGATAAATAGATTATTGATCAGGCATGCTTGTAATTCCTTAGTGAATTGGATTTAGCCGCTTCGCCAAGATCTGGCTTTTGCCATAAATCTCTCAAGGAATCGATGGTGAGAAATGCTCGCATGTGCTGCTATGGGCCCACTGGAGAGTGAGGAGCCAAGACATGAATTGGGAGAATGGAGAAATGTGCAATGGAGCATAGAAATGTCCACAAGTTCAAATGGGAAATTCTGTTCCAAGCTCATTCTGTCCTGGTTCCATAACAATCCAGATATCTTTCTCAAATGTGGACTTTTTCATACATATGCACCTCAGAGGAAGGCAATGAATACCTCCCTCTGAATAAATCTTGCCAAGCAAAACCTATGAGAAAGGTCACCATAACTCAGCATAGACCTGAAGACACATAACAACGACAACAGTTGTCTCTGCTGGTTTTAAAATATGCACATGCCACTCCATGGTGGGACACAAAAGCTCTCCGACAAGGGAGTCTAAATCTCTTACAAAAACCCCAGCAAGCCATGGCAGGCATACTGGTATTAGATTGCTTTTATTTCTGCAATGTGGCATCAGCCTAGGAGTCTTGATCCCACCTTGGAAGCAACGCTTTATAAACTCCAGAAACATCTCTGAAATCTAGCATCCCAACCATCTGGTTTGTTGGTTTTATTTCTCCTTATTTGTTTATTTTAGAGTCACACTGAGTTCAACAGATCACTTAATCCCAGAAGTCTTGAGACAATGTAGGTTTGCAGAAGTCTCCGCTGTTGTCTGGTAAAAATTAAAGTATGCAAACCAAGCCGAGAGATCAGTAGGGACCGGGAAAGGAGAGAGGACATTTGTCAGCAGCAGAGAGGCCTGTCTCATTACGGGCGCAGGGGTGTTTGCTTTGGCTCCCATGTTTAGAAATGCCAGCAGGAGGCTAATGGCTAGGAAACGGCCATGCCTGGGTGAAGATGAAGCACCAGGGAAAGTTTATCCTATCATTTTGCAGGAGTTAAGCCAGCCTGGTGCCTCTCCTAACTGGATCATAACTTTCCAAGCTGAGCCATTGCCCATTTCCCACAGTCATATTGGCAGGGGATTGGATTTACTCCCTGCTGATTCAGTTCCAAAGTCAGAGCAAAAAGACAAGCGCACTAAGGCGCACGTCACGGCTGAGTGATTTGTGGCATCCCAAAGGCTAGGAGTTGCCTTCAGATGGTGGCAGATAAGTATTTATGAAGGGATGTTTTACAGCTCAAGAGGGAAATGATGCTGGACTGAATCATGATGGCCAAGCTGAAAGAAGTAGATGGGGATGTTCACAAAATTATTTGCATTAGAAACTCCTAACTTCACCTCCCAAGCTTGCAGAGATCTAATTTGGATCCATTGAATCAATATAATTTACCTACATCTTTATTCAACATTCAACATTTGGTTCAATGGGTCTATCTAGGACTAATCCATAGCTTACATTTCTCAGAGTCCTTCATTTTGTTTGCCAGTGGTAACTGGTGGACCCCTCCTCCTTTGCTACAGACACACAAACACACAAATAGATGCCACACACACATGTGCCATTGCATGCTGGTTATTTTTAGATTTGAAATAGCATGCTGAAAATGATATTGTCAAATTATCCCGGCTTCGGGATGGGGACGGGTGGCTGGGAGGAAACATAGTTCAGCTTTGACAGGGACTATTTTGGAACTGAGCCACGAGTGAAAATTGAGGTCAAAAACACATCTGCCTATTGAGAAAAGTCAGGACATCTCTTCCCAGAGTCTCAAAGACACAGGCTTATTTTGGAGGGGATTAGGCAAGATGTGAGACTTTCTGGCTGCTCCATTTCCCTGTGATAAACTGGAGTAAATATGTAGGAGAAATCTGTTCAGTTTGCATTTTGATGTGGATTTACCTAATCTGGACATCCAGACTGAATGCAGAAACCAGCTGTACTTTGATAGTCCCTGAACTTTTCAACACAGTTCTCTATGGCAGTTAAAGTGGCATGAAACCGCACTATTTCTACAGCATAGATGCACCCTTTCTCTCTTTAAGGATGGTGTTACCATCGTATAGATTACCCAGAATCCTGTTGGTTACTCCCAACCGGACTCAAGAATCCTGGCCTTCAAAGTGTTGTTGTTGGATTGCAAGTCCTAGCAGAATAGTCAATGGAGTTGCAATTCAACAGTGTTTGGAGAGCTGGGACTTAGATTTAGGCCAGGGCAGGGAATTTTGCAGCTGTTGAATTGCAACTCTGTAGAACAAGTGTTGACTTACCACTGCCATCCTCTGAATACCCTACTTGTATCTTAAGATGGAGTGGGGGACCAATTCTGTGAAATCGTTGATAGAAAAGAAGAGAAAACAAGGTGGAGAACCCTATAACCACTGCTCATTCAACACCTTTCTGATATAATCCTGAGGCTGTTTCTTCCCCCGTCAGAAATTGTTCAGTGTTTGCCATCAGCTGAATAGATTGTCCATCCAGTCTCCATCAGTCAAATTGGAGCCAGATCGTCAGGAGCTATTACTTTCCTATTTTCAAAAGTGACTTGATGTTTGATCATCTTCATTGGCCTTTTCCAAAGTGCCGAAAACACACACCCAAAAACAACCTTCGCACTGTTAGAAAACTTCACTTCTTTTGGATAAGTCTTTCTTTCTTTCTCAGTTTTAAGGGGCAACAATGGTCCCATTGAAAGCTGGAAGAACTGCATTTCTGCAGCTGAGGAACAATCTTTCATGCCTGGAGATGTATGAAACCAAAAGACTTTGCAGATCGAAGAGGAACCTTTGAAGGTAGATTGGTCTCTGTGGTCAAGAATGACCAGCAATACATCTCTAGGTTATCTGGGGAAAGGTAGGTGGATTGGTACCTTTCCCCATTTAAAACAAAATCCTGAATGTTTGGTGACACGATGTATGCATAAATATTGTACCCGTTGTCCAAAAAGCAGATGATTAAACAGCTCGGTGGCCAAAATCATGTCAGTTAGTTTCAACAAAAGTAGAACCATTTGCTCAATCATCAAAAGGTGAATCGACCCATAAGGAAATTTAATTGATTCAATGGATGTACTAAAAATAGGATTTAGGCAAGTGCTTTTGCTGATGGCCCTCATAATAGTATTACGATCGGACTCGGAGATACCCCAAGCTCATCCCTTATGTATGGCTTGGAAACGACAGGAATCCAAGACGGCTGTGAGAAAGTAGATGAAATCCTTTTAAAAGATGCATCATCACTGAAAGCAAAGTTTTCTCCAGGCTGAAGGGCTGGGAAGGGAGGGAGGGGGGTCTGGAAAAGATGACTGTCTAGACAACAAGAACAAACTCTGAGAAAAGGGGGAGAGAGAAAGCAGGAGAGGGAGAAAGCACCCGGCAGCATTTCAAGAACACTGGGAATGAGCACTCCGAAGGGGAGCCAAAGTGCTTTCGAGTCTGTCTCATCCTTGTTAATAGCACACGCCGAATGCTTGCCAGCCTAAGCTTAAATCTCAAGAGGGGGGAGATAATCACTGGAGGAAAGACTGAAGTGCTGGAGAGTTTCTGTGATAATCAGAGAGCAAACAATCCAGGCAGATCCGGGCCTCCAAAGCAGAAAGACAGCTCCGAAATGTACTCTCAAAGACCTGGGCCTGATGCAGCATCTCCCGACCCTTTCTTCAAGAGGATGCCTCACGACTCTTAATGGGCTCAGTGTCACTTGAGGCAGCCACAGGAGCTTGGGCTGATGGTCCAGCAATGCTCAAACTTTGCTTCTCCAGATAGTTGGGATCTCTACTACAAGAACCAAGTAATAGTGCCACTCTATTCTGTTTTGGTCAGGCATCGCCTGGAATAATGCTGTGCCCGGTTCTTGGCACCACAATTCAAAAAGGATGTTGACAAGCCGGAGGGCGGCTAAAATGGTGAAGTGTCTGGAAACCATGAAGCTCTATGAGGAACGACTTAGGGATCTGGGGATGTTTAGCCTGGAGAAGAGACGGTTAAGGGGTGATATGATAGCCCTGTTTAAATATTTGAAGGGATGTCATGTTGAGGAGGGAGCAAGCTTGTTTTCATGAGTCAGGGTCAACTTGAGGACTGTTAACAGCAACAACAATAACAAAATCCTCAATGGATTCATCCCCACAGCAACTTGGGAATCATCATCCACCAAAGATTTTGAAGGAGAGGAATAAGGTGTCTGAGGGTGTGCATCCATTTCGCATTCTTTTCCCCCCTCGTTTTCTTTTGTGACCCTGCTCTGCATTTTCTCTTTCATGCTCTTGCGATGGCCTTCGCCTAGCCTCTCCTGTGCAAGTGGCACAAGTTTCTTCACCTTCGGTGGCTGCAATGCAGAGAAAGGCCCATGCCATCCAAGCCACACTCACCACAGTACAGTTTGCTCTGCAACAGGAATATATAAAGCTGCAGCCTGAGGCAGGTTCCGTTAGTGCCAGGCACCCAGAAAGCAATTCTGCCAGTCAAATCAAATTGAGCCAATGATGGCAGCAAACGTTGCACAGTTCACCTGGCATTCTCGGCTGCTGCCTTCCATGACAGATGGTAGGCTGGGGGCACAATGAGTTTTGGCTGCGGGCTTGAACTGATCGAGAGACCCTGCCAGTTATATTAGTGGCAGACGCAGAGAGTAGGGAGGAAAGAGGGAGGAAGGAGCATTAGAGAGAGATGAAGGGGGGGATATTGCCATAGCCCTCTCCTTGTAGCTAAAGATAATTAGTTTGCACAGGCGGCAAAGGTGCTTGTGTCTGGACAGCTATACTAAAAGAGGATTAAGCCAGATTGCTCCTAATAAAGCAGTTGGCTAAACAAACACACAATGGGTCTCTTAAGCCAGTCTGGCTATCTTGTATCCACTTCTCATAGCTGCCTGATGTCGCTCTGAAATGATACTGGGAGTAGGGCATCAGCTGGTCCAGCCCTGCTTCTCCCCTTTTGTCCTGATGGATGGGTGCAAGCCATGCCTTACTTTCCTAATGGAAGGAGGGAAGATGGCCAGGGATCTGAAATCTTTGACTCTCTGTTTCAGAATGGAGGGTCGCCAGTCTTGAACACTGCTCTGCATGCTCTTTGTTTGGATAAGAGCTTCAGCTCAATGGGAAAGTAAGTGCTTTGCATGCAGGAGGTTCCAGGTTCAGGTCTAATACAAGTACAAGTCTGAACACCTGAAGCCTTGGAAATCCCAGTACTAAACCATACCCACCAAGGCAGTTCCCTGTACTTCCATTTAGTTCTCCCTTTTATTAAGAGCCACATCAACTTGGATCATCATTTATTTTTAGGGGAAGGACAAGAACTCAGTGGTGGAGCTCACGTTTTGCATCCTGGGAACTCCAAGTAGATGGGAAAGGGTTATGCATTGCCCATGGATGCCAACTGTTCCAGGACATGCAACATTCATTGCACATGAATGTTCATTGCCCTTAGCCGATGGGTGTGCATTGTGCATGGAGGTGAGTGGACATTTGGTTTTGCATTCAGTTACACATTTGGTTGAGCTGGGCAACACTGCCATTGAACAC
The DNA here is from genome assembly GCF_019175285.1 of Sceloporus undulatus. NCBI lineage: Eukaryota > Metazoa > Chordata > Lepidosauria > Squamata > Phrynosomatidae > Sceloporus > Sceloporus undulatus. The sequence continues at coordinate 14,406,597 of NC_056528.1, read as the reverse complement.
AAGGATTGTGTTGTGTGAATTAAGCTGTAACTCTGCACAAAGAGATTTATGTTGCAACAGTCTGATGCATACTTTAGCCGTTATCTCTAAATAAGCATCTGTACATAGATATATTGACAAGGTCCATTTGATGCAAGTTAGTGTCTTCATTTGATGTCCATTCTTTTGTTCTCTTCTCTTCTCTACCTTTCAGTTAGTCCCAAAGATACTGCAAGATCCCTTTGCTTACCAAGGAAAGTTTGGGTTTTCCTTTCCCTATTATCCTTCTGGTTCCAGGCAAAGACTTAAAAGTGAAAAGCAGATGCACCTTCAGCAATTAAACTGGGTTGATATGAAAGGCTCTTTTAATGGGCTGGATGCTGTTCTTTATATTATTGATGTATTTCTAATTGTGTTTTTATACTCTTTCATGTTTTAATTGTATTTGCTTTCGTTGATTGTTAGCCACCTTGGAGTCTGTGCAAAAGGTTGAGGATAAATCCATATATATATATATATATATATATATATATATATATTCTTATAAAGAAGAAGAACCCAGCTCACATTGTTAGATTGTTCAATATGGAAATTTAAATATAGACAATGGCTGCCTTATTTGCATTCTAATATCTACGGCTGCTCTTGGATGGAGGGAGAAATTTATAGCTCTTCTTGCTAATTTCCCTCCCAAACTCTCTCTCTTCCCCCCCCTTTTTAAATAATGTACAGTAGATTTTTGTAACCAAAAAAGAAGCAGAGAAGGACCCCTTTGTACTAACTGACATTCAAGGGCCATGAGTCCATTCTTTCTGTTCAAGCATCACTGGAATGGAATGGATGCAACGGTGGCGAGTGATGTTTCTAAAAAGGAAAGCACTGTTTGTTTGGGAGGAGAGAGAGAAAAATTAAATCATGAATTTTAAATTAAGCAATAAAGAGTTGGGGAGGAGAGATGGATGGAAAGGCAAGCAGGGTTCATTAACAAAAATATATCTGTATGCGGAAGGATGGCCGTAGAAAGCATGGCAATGAGAATTGGCAGAGACTTACCAGTGGGACAGTGAAGACTCGAAATGGCTATTCAAGGCGTTGAATACGGCTGTTAAATATATTGATGGGCAGCTGTCAATATACTGGGCCAGTGTGGTATAGTGGTTTGAGTGTTGGACTTTGACTGTGGAAACCAGGGTTCAAATCCCCGCTGAAGTGTGAGAACCTTGTACAAAGTAATGGTTGAGGCTCTTCACTTGTTTTGTTACACCAGCCTTCAACATCTCTCACCATGGCCTCCTAGACGACATTGCCTTGATGTCAAATGTCCTATGAGGAAGGACCTAGGGACTTAGGATGCTGAATGTCCTATGAGGAAGGACTTAGCCTGGAGAAGAGAAGGTTAAGAGGTGATATGATAGCCCTGTTTAAATATTTGAAGAGGCGTCATATTGAGGAGGAAGCAAGCTTGTTTTCTGCTGCTCCAGAGAACAGGACCAGGAACAATGGATGCAAGCTCCAGGAAAAGAGATTCCACCTCAGCATTAGGAGGAACTTCCTGACAGTAAGGGTTGTTCGACAGAAGAACACACTCCTTCCTCGGAGTGTGGTGGAGTCTCCTTCCTTAGAGGTCTTCAAACAGAGGCTGGATGGCCATCTGTTGGGGATTCTTTGATCTGGATTTCCTGCATGGCAGAATGGGGTTGGACTGGATGGCCCTTGTGGTCTCTTCCAACTCTATGATTCTATGATTCTATGATTTTATGATTCTATGAATCACCCAGAATGGCTTGTTTGATCAGCCGCTTCCACTTGATCCACTTTCCCATAAATACAAATAATCATGGTGCTGCCGACTCCTCCTTAAAGTCACAAATTACTCTCGTTCCACTAAACGCAATCCTTCCCTCCTGGGTTCCCTTGCCTTTGATAATGCGAGATTGATTGCAAAAAGGAAGAAGGAGTGGGATGACCTTCCTTTGGTTTCGCCCCACCCTGTTATTTCTGCTAATATTTTTTAATAACGGCTTCGCCGACAAATTGGTCTTTGGTTATTAATATCAAGGATTAACACTTCCTCCTGGCTCCTTCTCTTAAAAATCAATAAATGCTTTGGACTTAAAGGCTTTGAAATACCCTCCCAGTTCATAATTAGGCATGTCTAGCTAAATCAAGAGCAATAATGATTTCCCAAGTTTTATGAAGTGGCTAATAATATCTCGCTGAGCACCTCTCAGAACATGTTGATGCTCACAAGCATGACAGTGTGGACCGATCTGGTCTATTGTACATTAGGATGGACTGCCTCCAATGATGATGAAAGGGGTTGGTTTAGATGGCCTTTGCGGTCCCTTCCAGATCCATGATTCTGCGATGTAGCCTTATTCTGATGGAAGTGTTACAAGGATGCAACACCCCAAATAGGATTCCAGCCATAGGATTTCAGAACTGGAAGTGATCCCAGAGGCCACCCAGTTCTTCAATACACGATTTCCACTACTGAAACCCTATTGCGTTCTAGAAATCCTTTCCTTAGCAAGGCCAGTATCAAGAAGAGGCATGGAAAATTGAGGGGGTCTCAGAAAACGATGGGTGCCAGCCATGAAAGCCTTCGACTTCATCTCAAGGAGCTTGCTTTCATTTCTGCAAAGAAATACTGTTCCCTGCCTAGAAAACGCTCTTCTCTGTGCAAAACACCTCCATGCAAATTTCCCGCAGAATGTCCTGAATTGCTAATAGGTTTCGGAAACTTTGTGGTTTTTGAAGGCATTCTCACAGCAGGAAGGAAATTGTTTACCTTGCTGGTTGCTTCCTTTGAGAAGAAGAAAAACAAATAGTGAAGACCTTCATCTCTATACTATGCACACAACCTTAGTGTTGGGATCCCAGCCTCTGTGTAATGAAATGCAATGTTGCTCGTATATAAAAGAGGCCTCTGGGCCACGGATCGCCTACCATTGCATTCCCCAAAGTGTTTCAAACCAGCCCCAGGTGTGTGGCTTCTCCAAGAGAAACTAGATCTCTGTTGCAAATCAAAACTGAGACACTCTGGGTTTGAAACACAGCAGCTGTCGAAGTGATCACACTCCGAAGTGAGGGGTTCATGGCCAGCAGTGAAAAATATTTTGATCAAATGACAAACATATCTGTGAGAGTGATGGCTTGGTTGACATTCGTCTCCTGAGTTGTATTTCAGAAAGAGCTATTCACATCTAGGAAAACGTTGATGTTGTTGTCTACTCCTCTTCTCCGTAACAAGGAAAGACCACTTTTAGTTGTCTTCTAGAGCATTGTTGATCAGTGATCCATAATCCAGGGTCATGGGATGAAATAAAATAAGCAAACCACTTAATTAAGATTTGGGGCCATGCTCAGATCAAGATGTTTTGGTTCCACATTGGCGCCACTGCCACCATAAACTGGCCGGACTGGGATGCAAGTTTTACTTCTGTGCACCATTGTAATAAGCCGGCATGAAATCTGGTTGGCATTTAAGGACAAGTCTCCCACCTCCTTGGCCTGGAATCACAGCAAGAGTGGTCTGAAATGGCCATGTGAAGATTGCCAGTCCTTCCATGTTTCTGGGTCTTTCACACAAGTACACCAACAAAAATGTTACGTCCAGGGTTTGTCTGCCATTGGAGGTCTGAGTGTGGGAGATGCTCATGGCAAGACCCCAAATGAGGTCTTATGCCCTACCTACTAAACCAATTGGACATGTTTAGCCAACATGAAATGGCCTCATTCATTCAAGGATGCAGAAGCAGAGTTGCTCATGTGATGCCATTGCTCATGAATAAACCTTGTGCAGTGAAGTGCATTACACTTCAGACATAAATGGTCCCCATCCACATTTGGGGGGCATTCAGCTCTATATTTGTTCTCCTGTGCAATGGTGCCATTCATCTCAAGGGCTGCATATAACAAAATTAGATTGAGATACTACATTGCCCAATGTAGCATTAAGAGTTCCACAGGCAAAAATTCCCCTGTGGTTTCCCACTCACCACCCCAATTACTTATGGGGTGATAGCCCCCTCGAACAGCCATTCTGTGGCTGTAGAAAGTGGTGAAGGATATTGGGGAAGAGACTGGCATCCATCCATTGGGATCTTGTCAGATGATGCCATCGGTCTGAGTCTGACCATGGGGCATAGGCAGACATGCCTCCAGTGCCTTCATGTGCCATACTTCATGTGGAGATTTACACCGTGCCGCTCCAATGTAGGATCTCAGCCACAGTGTTGGCACAACATGTAAAGCATTATCATAAGTATGGTGGCTTGAAACCAGCAGAAGGAAAGTAGCTCTTCACTTATTTTACCAAGGGGCCCAACAGTACGCACTCCCCTTCATGTGCCTTTGTAGGTCTTGTGCATCACCAAGTCTGTGTTTGCTTGTTTCCCCTATTGAACAAATTATGCTTCGCCCCTTGCTGCTTTTTGGGATGTGGCTCCTTTCATCTCCCCTCATAATGCTCCATAATGACTTATCTATTTGCTTTGCCTTCTCACTGGCTTCCCTTCTGTGAAAGCGGGACCTGACCTCTCCCTTTGTATTCTCCGTTAGCTGCAAAACATGTTGTTCACAAATTTAATTGACTTTTGATATCTTTATAGAATGTGGTTACTTTATTTATTTATATGTGCGCGTGCGCTTGTTTTTGTTTTCCTCACCTCCTTCCCTGCGTCTTTGAGAAGTCAGAGTAAACAATTTGCTTGCATCTGTGTCCAATTACAATTGAATCTCTGAATAGAGATGAATCTCACTGAAAGACAGAACATGGACTTGGAACATAACTATTTAACTATGGTTGCCACAAGTGTTTGCTACAGGTAAGGCCTTAGTGCATTTTCTCCTTTTTCTAAATGCTTCAAGCTATCGTTCTCGATGCATATTTATCAGAGAGCAAAGATACCTAGGGACTTTGTGGAGACCTCATTTTTAAGCAAACCAAGCAGAGTTCTTGGATGGCTATGAAAGTTGGAACACACACACACACACACACACACACACACATGTTCATGCAAAATGCAAAAACAAAAACCTATAAAAACATTTGAAGTGATTGGAAAGTTTAGAGAAAATTGGATTCAGTGATGTGACACGGTTGGCATGTATATCTTAGGGGAAACCATGCACAAATGTGTTTTATCAGTGCAAAGGTGCATTGAGAGACAAGGCATGGCCACTATTCCAAACTTTAAAGGCCATACTCTTTCCATCCCTAATACTCCAAATTTGGATTGTTGTACATTTTGATCAAAGCAAACTGAAATGAAATCCTCCCTTACTGGCACTTGCCAAGATTCACTTTGCACCACTGTTACTAAAATGAAGAGCACCATGTTCTACCTGCCTCTTGGTTGTCGAATATGAAGAACCTCTGAGAAAAGAGAGGCGGTCACCTTACCTGAGCACTAATGCGCTTGAGTACACAACTTCCATGTCAGTGGGGCTATGACTCCATTCCAGGTTTTAGTTAAAAGATGCTGAATCATATAAAATCAAATAAAATGTATTATTATTATTATTATTATTATTATTATTATTATTATTCCACTGGCATTGAAACCCTCAGATGTCACTGGCTGGTGGTTTGGTTTTGGTAGAATCGTTTTCCAAAATGGATCAAGTTAGCATTTGAAAGCATGTCCCTTGGGTAACTATGAAGCTACTTCCATGCTAGTATGTCATGGGGAGAATCTGAATTGAAGTGTATGAAATTATCACGGTGTTTGGAAGCCACCGCTTCCACTTTGGGAATATCGGTCCCTAAGCCATCCATATTATATTATCTCCTCCTCTCTCATGCTTCTCTCTTGACGGCTGTGGCCTCTGAGCTCTGTCTCATCTCACAAGCCTGGGCTCTAACATCCCCACAGCCCCCGTTTCATAGGAATCCCAAATCGAATATACTTAATCCGATAAAATATCAAATATTCATCAACATGACAGTTTCAGTGTGCGTTCTCATTATATCCTGTTCGCCAGCCCCATTCTGTTCGCCGTTCCTCTTTGGTCTCCATATTGGCAGCTCGGTATTTTTAGCAAGTTCACCGGGAAATTTACACCGCACTTTCAAGTAAAAAATAAAATAAAATCCTGCATTGCTATGCCTCCGTTCTTAAATAAGACACATTCATGACATTCCCTGCAAGCGCATGCAATGGTATTACAATGCAATCTCCCATTTGGCTTTATATTAAACCCTCTTTTCCTCTCCCTTCCCATGTATACTCCATCAATCTCTTTATGGGGTGTGTATGTATGTATATATATGTGTGTATACACACCAAAAGCCAATATTTATACCCAAGTGCCTGGAACGTGGTTTAAAGTGAGCACTTGACTGGGGAGGAAGGAGTACTCCAGAAGAACCATCTTTATTTATTATGTGTAGGACCTCCTTTCTTATTGACATTGGCCTTATGCCACAGACAAAATCTTCTGGCAACATTGGTGGCTCTAATGTCTGTGTATCCATTCAGTGTTTTTATCCTGAACGTAATGGATCCAACCAAGATTCTGAAGAAATTCCACATAGAAGATGGAGCAAACTTATTTTCTGCTACTCCAGAGACACGACCACAAGGTAATGGGTTCAAATTACAAATAAAAAAGTCCGACCTGGGTAGAAAGAACTTGACTGTAAGAGCTGTTTGACAGTGGAATAGACTCCCATGGAGGTTGGTGGACTTGTCTTCTTTGGAAGAGAACAGAGGTAAGATAGACATTTTTCAGGAGTGCTTTAGTTGTGTTATTCCTGCACAGCAAGGAGTTGGACTAGATTGTCCTGGTGGTTCCTTCCAACTGTGTGATTCTAAGAGTCTATGAGTCTATTTTGAGGTTGTCATGTCCAGCATCTTGGACAGGTACTTAAAGTGTGGCATATGGCTTAGACTGGATACATCATCCTCTAACAAGGAATCACTGAGTGTTATGGCATTGCATACTGAAGTGACTGTGAGACCCCCATCTCATAGTCCCCTTATCCTCAACCTGCTCTACTCAGGTCCTGCAGATTCAGGCTCCTCTCTGCCCCGACTGAGTCTAACCTTCTGCCACGTGGTCTTTCTCTTTTTCTTCTGCCCTCCACCTTTCCCAGAATTATTCTCTTTTCCAATGAGTTTTGTCTTCTCATGACGTCGTCAAAGTACGGCAACCTCAACTTGGGCATCTCGGTTTCCAGGGAGCGTTCAGGCTTGCTCTGTTCCAGGCCCCATTGGTTTGTCTTTTTGGCCACCCATGGTATCCTCGGCACTCTTTTCCAGCACCAGGTCTAAAATGAGTTGGCTTTCATTCTGTCCAGCTCTCACATTGGTACATGATTGGGAATACCATGGTTTGGACCATTCTAAGTCCAGAGTTATATCTTTGCACTTTAGGATCTTGTCTAAGTTCTTTCATGGCTGCCCTTCCCATTCCTAATCTTCTTCTGATCTCTTGACGGCAGTCTCCATTCTGATCTATGCTGGATCCTTTAAGTATGGGAAACCTTTGACTATTTCAATTTTCTCTCCATCTAGGATGAATTTGTGTAGATCTTTTGTGGTCCTTATTTTTGTTTGCTTAATGGAGATCCTATGGCAGATAAAAATGTGCCTAAGATACCAATGGAATTCTGGCTTCTTTCAATTCTCCCCTTTCTGTTTTCTTTAAACACCCCGGTTCATCCATTCCTCACCCCCATTGGTTTGTCTGTCCCCCAAGATACTAATCCATGGTATAAGTAAGCCTCATGCAATTGCTGAGAGCCTGCTGGTGTTCCATTTGTTTAAAGTATTTCCTGAGTCAAAAATCATTGCTTTTCCAGGGCCCTCGGGGATACCTTGAGCATGAAAGATGCTGTTTAAAATGAAAAAACCCAGAAAGAAAACCTCTTCCAATCCTATTCTATTCTAAAACAGCATCTTAAAGTCCTTTTATCACAGAATGAGGCAGACACTGAATTGTGCCCTGAAACAGCAATTTAAAGTTTTCATCAAAGAGCCCAACGGTGTGTGTTTGGTATATTTTAACATAATTCACGAGTTGTAAGTGCACTAAAAGCATCCAACTGGCTTCAGGGGGAGAAGAGGAGAGGTGGAGTGGGTACGCAAGGCGGGGGTTGCGGGGCACGGTGTGGCTTGTTTTTCTTTGGGATGCAGCGCCTTGTAGGACTGGACTGAGATCTTATGAGAGAGAGGGAACAAGATGGGGGAAAGCGACAAAGGCTGCCTTAGATTGTTTGAACTCAAGAAAATAAGAGCTTGTTTCAGTTGTTATGGTTCAGAGAGGGCTTGTTTTTCCTCCTGATGTAGGATCTAAGGCCAACCAAATACCTGGAGAACAAAGGAAGGGAGAGAAAAAGAGAAGAACTCTAGCGTTTAATGGCCTTGAGTGACACCAGCATTGTACAAAACAAACATGATTGTAGAGAGAAGTCGTTGTCTCAACCAGCGCAAAGGAGAAAATAGCCCAAGAAAACTTCATAATGTCTCAAGGCTCGCCAGTATACATTCCTGTTGTGTAACACAAGGATTATGTTGGTACTCTTTGGATAGAGGACTCTTGTTGTCTTACCCATGTGTAAATCCTTCCAGAGAAGGCATTGGGCATTTCCGTCTGGGGTGCAATACCGCAGACCCCATAAGAACCATCATACATAACGTTTACAGTTAATACGAACAACAAATGGATAGGGATATGTGCACAACTAAATCGAATGCCACAACTTACTGCAAGGATGAAACATACAAAGAAAGCTTCCTGAAGTAATGTTGCAAACATAGCGGCCAAAACATTGAAACTATTATCCCACCCTCGCTGCCGGCAAAAGTCCATTGCGACCTTAACCGCACTGTTTGTAATGTGTTGCTTCCAAGATCTGAGTGAACCCTCCTGCAATTTCAGCCCATCAGTTCTAGTCTTCAGGGGCTGCAGACAACAAGCCCCCGTCCTTTCCTTCATGACAAGCCATCACATATCTGAAGAACGCTCTCCTGTCTCCATGGTTAGGTGGTTGCTATCACTGTCACAATTCCAGGCAACAATTGTGTCATTTTAAAGAGAAATGTCAAGGATGAGACCCTCAATTATGTCACCTGCAACAAGTGAATCAACCCCTATTCCATGCAAGGGCCAAATCTACATCCGATCCCCTGAATGCTAATGTCAAATAACGGAACAAGAGTTCTTATCCTCTCATTCTCCTCCCCTCCCCTTTCTTTTTATTTTCAGGTTAAGGAAGTTTGAGAATCGTATTTCAGCAAAGCCATTATCTGCTTTTTGAAAGCTGAGCTGGGAGAGAAGAGCAGAGGTGAACGAGGGTGAGCTAGCGAAAGAGGCAAGAAAACAGTCCATTGGAGTCGGAGGAATTGGTGGAGGCAGTCAAGATCCCAGGGACTCATTTTCTGAAAGAGAGAAGGGTGGTGGAGGTTAGGCATGATTCAGTTGTCCCTTCAGGCTGACACTGGAGATGGAACAAACCTTTATCGGGTGTCAGTGAAGAAAGATGACATTTGTCATTTGGAGAGAGCTGCACTGCTTCTTCTTCTTTCTTTTTTTCAGACTGTATCTACGAAATCATCATTTCTTTTCTTTTTCTTTCCTTAGGAAGGAGGAGAGTCAACTTTGTCTTGTTTCTTCTTCGTCTTCTAGAACTCTTGCAGGAAAGAAAGTATGAGCTATCAGGACATGGAAGATCCATATACAGGCTAAGAAACAATGGCCTCCCAAAACTGACCTCCCACCATAAAAGCCTCCAAGAAATGTGCTTCCCAAAAGAGGTTTCTCATACTTGCAAGCCGTAAAGTAGGAGGCTCTGCATCTTCCTCTCTCCCTTTTCTCCTCCTTCTTTCTCCTTCTTTCTTTTCCAATAAGAGCATCCCTATTTCACTCTGCTTAATATTGGCAGGTATGAAATAAGTAGCACTAGTTAGTCTCCAAATCCAGAGGTTGCTGCCACACTTTAAGGTCTGTAGAATGGACACATCTGGCAGCAGCATCTATATGTGGGCAATAGGCACTCAGGTTGCATGTCCTCCAACTAGAAATTCCTATGGACTGAAGATTTGGGGGCATTTGGGGCTAAATGGAAGATGTTGGGCAGCTTCCCAAGCTCATCCATTGGCACCCAGATAAACTCACAGTCATGGAAACATGTGAAAGGGCTGTCCAGGAGCCAATGACAAAAGCCAATAGGCTGGGATGGCAAATCTTTGCCTCTCCAGATGTGTTAGTTCAGAGCTCTGATCAACTATAATTAGAGTGGCCAAGAATAAGGCATTTAAGGACACTGTCCAAAATGCTGAACCTATGTTGAGGACAAAATTCAATGTATGTATTGGAAAGCAAAGCGGAGTAGATTCATCATGACATGGAAGAGACCAGCTTCCACAGTTTGGTCTTTCTTCTCCTCAAGATATCACCATGCTTCCTTTTCCCTTACATTTCACAGCCAAATGCAACCTCCCACACCAATCCCTTCACATTTGTCCTCAGACACATCCTGGTGAATTTTTAAGGGAGGCTCGCATGTTGTCATGCTTTGAAGATGAGGAGCTGTGACTGAGCCAGGCACCGCAGTGGTCTCAAGGTTTGCATTAAGGTGCATTTTTTAAAAACCGTTCCATTCAAGGGAGTGACAGGGAACCAGTGACCATGAAATATCAGGCCAAAAGGAACCAAATCGCTCTGTCGTGGCATTGCAAGATCTTCCAGGTGTATGAGAGCTGGGTTCACTCATGGCTGCCAGGCTTGATGCGCCAAGAAGGAGAGAAATCAGAGGCTGCAATTAAGTGATTATGCAAATCCAGGCAGGAATTGTACATTAAATGTGTTTCCCATTCTCAATCTGACATGATTATCCAAGAGACGCAGAGACTCCAAGTAGCAGGAAGCACAAACAGCGGTGCTCCGATCTGTAGGGAATACCCATGTGGGAATCACAGCATCAGTCACTGGGTGTCACTCTTGAGCCACAGAAAATGCAGACCGAGCATCCTTTGTGGCTCCTGGTTTTGCAAACTGTCCTGGCACTTAAAGATGGTGGTCCTCACTGGAAGAGCACAGCTGACCTGGATTTCTTTTGCATTCACACCTTGACGTTTTGCTCGAATCTGAGATCCCTGCAAGATGTGCGGAGTAGAGGAAGGCAACATCTGGGCATAAAGCATGATGGTTCGAGGAAATTCTTCCCAGACTGAGGATGGTGGTCTTGCAACTGGTTGCAGAACTCTTTCTTGGTTTTGTGGGTTCTGGTGACTGTAAAATAACAATAACATGGCAATGGTTCTCGGGAGTACATTACAGTCATGCACTTGCTGGAGAACCTTTCCCCCAAAATGTCTGAGCCAGTTCACACAGAGGAATAGGCTGGGCCAAGGAATCTACAGGCCACTCCATAAAATCATGGACCCTTATGGAAGAAGAGATGGGGGACAAGTTTCTAGCCATTTTGTGCGATTTCTTTTAAAGATCTTTTTAAAGTAGCCTATATTACAAATGAAAAAGCAAAACGATTTTTTCCCTCCCAGCAAGTGAAAATGGATGACAAAGCATTTGTTCTGGACCCTGCATCCAGGAGAAAGAGGATAACTTTGCATTCACAGTGATGATTCTGTGGCACTATCTTGACAGTGAATTTCAAATCTGCCCTGTGTGGGTTGGTATGAATCAAGTTATTCTAGGCTCTGGGGAGGAGAAGAATGGAACGACTCAAACTGGGGATTATTAGACCCACAGGATTCTAGTCAATAGCTCCCTATTGACTATATTGACTATACTGGCTGGAGATGCTGCTAGTTATAGTCCAAATAGAGAGCCCCACCTTGAGGTGGATTTCAGCCTACAAGCATTACTGGGATGGGCAATGGTTGACCCTTTAGTTACCTAGTACCTAGAAGCCCAAATCAGCATAGGGACTGTGATCCAATTGTGATGCTCTTGGAGAAAAACAACATATCGCGATGTCGGGGGGGGGGGGAAGTAATCTCCAATCATATCCCTATTGCACATCATCCTTTAATGCACCATCTTTTTGCTCAGTGCTGTCTCAACCAGGTGAGTTGATCTGTAGAAGGTTGTGTTAAGTGGGCTGTATCTTTCTATGGGATAGAGACTGGGGTGCAGGTTTCTCTGCCAGTTTCTCTCATTTCTGTGGAATCTGACTCCAGTTTCTGGAAAGCTTGTGCAGCTAACTCATCATTTGATAGAGAAGTCTGTCATCCATCTGTGCGACGTCAACTTGATGGATTGCAAATTTCTGAGCTGACCAGGGAAACCATCTGAACAACTCCATCAAACAGACACAGCGATGGTGAATATAAAAAGGAGAAGAAAACATGGGGCAATTTCTCCACCAGTAAGGCTTGCAAGGTATTGCCCCAAGTCAAGATGGGCAACTGTGATCCTCCTGATATATTTGATCTATAACTCCTAGCCGTTCTATCCAGAAAAGCCAATAGGGAGGCATTACTGAAGTTACAGTCTAATGCACCATGACTGGGATTCTTTTTACTAGTTCCAATTAGAGTAGACTCATTGAATCAGATGATGAATGGCGAGTAAACACCCCATTGAATCAATGGTTTTACTCTAGGTGGGATTAACAATAGCCCTAGAAGGACACAATTGCCCACTACTGTCCTGCATATTGACAGAATTGTGAATCGATATGAAGTTGGTGCATTGAAGAGACGGGGGCTTTTCACAGGTGGTGCCCCTTCTAAGGCAGGTGCTCCTTGCAAAGGCTGATATGTTTCTTTCATCAAGGTCTTTTTGGAGCCAGGTGACCACCTTTTCTCCTAATGTTCTTGGGTACAGAGGTGTGCATCCTCTAGAGAATAGGGCAGGAGGGTGTCAATTGCATAAGTTTCTTCTCAAACTGAGCCCAGGGGAGCAGGTTAATGACAAGAAGGAAGGTAAGAAGAGAACCAGGAATGTGTGGCTTTTGCAGCTTCTGGGATAAATAAGATTTAAACTAGCATTAGCTAATGACGTTGCCATGTTTATCCTTCGTGTTTGCTTCTTCGTAGTGCAGATGGCAACTCCTGAGTCCCCAGATCCACAGCCCTTCCCTTTAACACTTACATTACTTGCCACACACCAGCGGTGGGCACAATATGGTTTAGGGATTGCACATGCCCCCTCAAGAAGGTCCCCCCTGAGCTGGAGTTCCCTAGACATCCATCACCCAGGAAGATGGATTCTCACAGCTTAGAGAGCGCAGGAGCAAAACAACCGAACTTGAAGCGAGCAGTCATGACTCATCTCCCGTCCTAATAGCTATGAGAACAGTACAAACAGGTTGGTAATGAGAAAGTTGGCTCTTCCAGGCTCAGAACTTTCCCCCAGCCTTGAAGAGTCATGCCAAAGTGAAACGACATAACAGGGCCAAGAAGCAAAAATGAAGAATAGATGCATTTAAAGAACACGTTCCTGAGTCTTTCCCATTATTTCTCTCCATTAGGTGGACCAAGTGTCCAGGATCTTATCATTTGAGCTTGAATTGATTTTGCTTCCTTCTCCTTGTTTAAGGACTGATTGTACACACACCTCTGCATTTATTGTATATCTTTGTATGTGTGTGTGTGTGTCTCCAGTTTGGTTGGAAACTCAATAAACTTTTGGAGACCTTGGGGATGATTTAGGAGCCTCCTACCGGAAGACCTCTGCTCTCTCAAAACCCCAGGCGAGAATCCCAGGATGGACAGGTGCAGCTCTTTGCCTTTCCAAACAAGATTAATTGAGCTCCAAGGGATTGCAACAACCCTGCTCCCATCCTTGCTCTTTCCTTCCTTTTCTCTGTTTCTCTCTTCCCTTCTGAGCTTTCCAAGTCCATGGGAGGAATCAGAGCTAGTTAACATCCTCCCCTTCACCCCATTAGAAGTACAAAGTAACAATACCACATTGTGCTGCTGTTTTGTTTTTTGTTTTTTTATCTTCCTATTCCTTTAAGGAAGAGAAAATGGGCAACACCAGGAGTTTAAACCAAATAAGAAGCAATTTGGATTCTAAATTGGATAAAAGTGTAGAGTAAAATCACCTTGTTGCTCATAAAAGATCAAGGTATTCTGGCCAAGGACAACACTATGCATGACAGTGATGGTGATGGTGACATTGGTGGTAGTTGGCTTCCATGTCACTGGACCACTGCATGTTTTAGTCACCAGAGAGAGCATGGTGGAGTGGTTTGAGGGTTGGACTCCATCCCTGGAGACCGGGGTTCAATTTCCAGCTGGTCCATGAAACCTTGAGCACATCACATGCTCACAGCCTCAGAGGAAGGCAATCGCAACCATCCTCTGAACAACCCTTGCCAAGAAAACCCATAATAGGCTCTACTTAGGGTCACCGTGTACCAGAAATGACTTGAATGCACACAGCAACCACCACCTCCAAAGTGCTGAACACATTTTAGTGGATGCATCACAGTGCCTTGAGTTCAGGCCACAAACTGCTGAATGGAAACCACCAACCACCCCTAGATGATAATAAGCCATTGGAACAGCCATCATTTTCGGCTAAAAATACAACTGGGAATGAGGCTATGACAGAATGATATATTGTTGTTCCAATTTGGGGCATTTTGAGAGTAGAGATTAATGCTGCTGGACAGCTGCAGTGCTGGTTCTCAAGTAGCATCAGGCCTTTGGAGCTGCCTTGTCTTGAAAGTCAAGCTACCCACTCCCTGAAAATGGTTAACCCTCACTCTCCCTCTGGAGAGCTTCACAACCTCCTGGATCTCTGGAGGACCCCCAGGATCTCCAGGAAGATACTTTTTATTCACCCTGGAGAGGTGGCTTCAGGAATGTTGCCACCTCTTTGTCTAGTTGTCTTTTGTCCTTCTCTGGTCAATGAATGGCCATGGACAGGGTCATCCAGATAGAAAATGAATCAGTGAATCCATTAGCAGATGGAGTGCTGACCATAACCAAACAGAATTTAATATACAGTGTAACTGAAAGTGCACATGCCATTGCCAAGATGTTAGGCATCTTGCTCAAGTAGCCTTGGAGCAGTGTGGTGTAGTGGTTAGGAGGTATGGCAAGGATTGGAGGGACCTGATAAAACTCCTATCCAACCACAAGACTTGGTTGGGGTTGCTTTGACTGTGTATTCCTGCATGGCAGGGGGCTGAACTTGATGGCCCTTGAGGTCTCCTCCAACTCTATGATACTATGCATCTATAAGGTGCTACTAGGGGTGGATCCACACTGTAGAAAAAATACCCCTTGACACCACTTTAACTGCCATGGCTTCATCCTACACAATTGTGGGATTTGTTGTTCTACAAGGTAGCAGAACTCTTTGGCAGAGATGGCGAAAGACCATGCAAAACTACAGACCTCAGGACTCCATGGGATGGAGCAACAGCACTGAAAGTGCTGCCAAACAGCATTATTTCTACAGTGTAGATGCACTCTTTGGGAGTTGTTGCAAGGATAAAATGGGGACCAAGTAGCTTTCCTTCAGCTGTCGGTTAAAAGGTGACATATAAAGGCAATGAATCACAACAGGGATGACGCTGCAAAGGCCCACGTTTAAGTCGAACGCATGGAGAATTGTAGAAGAATTAACACCATTTCTGGCAACAAGTTCCTCCAGTACAGAACAATCCTTGACTCATGAACTGGCATTTTCAAAGTCGTAAGTGAAAGAGAAGAAGGGGGGAAAGACTTAAAACAATTAGCAATAATGAAGCAGGAATGTCATTTATGCTTACCTGCGATTAAGCCTCATTGAATTCAATGGGGCTTGCTTCTGAATAGAGATATATAGAATTGCACTGCAAGCATCTTCACTAGGGATTCTTTTCAAAAAACAGCTGAAAAGCAAATCCAGTTGCTAAGCATTAAACTCGCGTAATTCACTTCTCTCCTCACTTCAGTTACCTTGAACCAGGAAACACCAAAAAATGCAGTGATTAAGTGAAAGCTACACATAGATTTGTACATAATTCATCGTTTGGCTTCTCGGTGTTTGCATAATAGGTGGTTTCAGTATAGCAGGGGGGAAATGGGCACGGGAAGGAATAAAATGTTAGAAATCTCTGCGGAAACGTTAATTATACCTCCAAGAATTTTGGGGGAGAGATATTAATAGTAATAATAAAAGAACAAAGATGACCAAGGAATAGTTTCGAAGTGGATACATTAGGTTTAACCAAGATTTTTTAAGAAGCGGCAAACAGAAGGCGGGGTGTTTGCTGGAGAGTTATCTTATTATTAAGTGCCGCAATTAGATTAATTTAATTGTTAAGTGCGGATGACACATCAGAGATAAGCAAGAGGCAACTAATCTTTTGCTTCGCCCAGTCTTCAGGTACAGAATTGTATTAAACTGGATGCCATGTTATTTTTTGCTCCTTGGTAGTGCAAGTTTGGGGAGCACAATAGTCAAGCACAATCCATGGTCAAGCTAATGCAAACCCAGCAGGCAAGGCACACACTCTCAGCCCCAGAAAACATCCTGATAGGTTCACCATGAGTTGGAAATGACTTGAAGGCACACAACAACAACAATACCTTGATGCCCAGACTTTGGTAGGTGGAAGCTATGAGGAATGCAACCAGGTTGTCCTGGTAATCTGAGATCCTACACCAGGTCTGTGCAACACAGAGTTCTGGATGAGGAACCGCAACAAGATGAACCTCGTGGCTGGATGTCGGAGCCAAGCAACTGATCCAAAACATCCACTTCTCTGTTAGTTCCACGGCCCACAATTGGGATGCCTCATGCAATGCTCATCCCTCGGGAGTTGTTTCATATCTTTCTTTAGTTGCCATCCATGCTTCAGGAATAATCTGGTTTGGCCCCATTTTAACTCACTGCTATGGAATTTTAGGAATTGTAGTGTGTTGCGTAGTGGTTTGAGTGTTGGGCTATGACCCTAGGGACCAGAGTTCGATTCCCAGCTCAGTCATGGAAACCCACTAGGCCAAGCCACACTCTCTCAGCCACAGGGTAAGGGCATGTCAAACCTCTTATGAACAAAACTTGACAAGAAAACCCCACGATTGCTTCGCCTTATGGTTGCCATAAGTCAGAAATAACTTGAAGGCACACAATGCACCTTGAGTCCCTATATTGGGAGAAAAGTGGGATACAAGAAAATAAAATACAGTTGCCCCTTGGAACTCATGAGGGATCTGTTCTGGACATATACACCACACAAGTTCCAAATCTCGTACATATTCTAGCCCAATAGGCTTGAATAGGGTGCATGAATACAGGATGCGCACCCCATTAAGATTAATGGCGGTCGCCCCTCCGTGGATTTTCAAATCCGTGGATTTAAAGTCTGCGGACTTGGAGAGGCGACTGTAATAATAAATAATAATGTGCCCACACAGTCTGTTGTGGCCCCAGAGCTTTCAGCCAGAGATGGCTTGATGTCTCACAAAACTACAAGTCCAGGATTCCATAGCACTGAGCCATGGCAGTTAAAGCAGTGTCAAACTGGATTATTTCTGCAGTGTGGATGCAGTCTTTTTGGACTTACTCCTGTCTCAGGCTCTGTTATATGGACCCTTCCATAAACCACCAGCCTCTCTGACAGAGACAAGGGATGACAGCGCCACAGCGTGGAGCTCCTCGGATGTCAGATAGCCATCCCGATAATGTGTGCGAGATGGCTTTCAACTCCGACTGCCTTCTGCTGTCACCCGAATGGTGCTCTGGAGGAAGATGGGCGGAAAAAAGAAAAGAAAAAGAAACAGCCCTCCTTCCACTTCTGAATCTTTGTGTCTTATCCTTGCTTTCACCTTTCCCAGGCCTGCTTAAAGCTCGCATTGATTCCGTTACATCTTTGTCTTCTTCTTTTTCCCCCCCCGCAAAGACTGGGGGCACCGATACATCACAGCGAGTGTTATTCAATTACATGGTGCCAGACCGGGCACCTGCCAAATGGGAATATCTGCCTGGACTTGTACAGGCCTTTGATCACCAATTACGGAGATGATTTATGGGCTAACAAGAGGGATACCCTCCTCCTTTGCTGACAGAAAGGGGTGGAGGGAAGGAAAACTCCCTTGCAGAACCGGAGGAATTTAAGCATGGCTCCCTGACAAGGAAGGCTTCTTTGACAGCCCTGCAAATTGGGGCGAATCTTCAACTCTGAATCAAGCAAAAACCCCATTTAGATGTTAGATAACCAGGTGGAGAAATGAATCCTAGCTGCACCCTTCCATGCCTGACCTAGACCTCTGGAAGGCTTACTCTCTCCAACATTTGACTTTATTTAAACCAAGGATGGGGAAAGTATAGCTTTTGGGCCACAAATTTGGTGGGCCATCAAACTCCCTTCCAGTCTTACTACTCCCCTCCAGTAGTAACCGGAGCTTATCCTGCTTAGCTTCCAGGTTCAGATGGGATCTGGTGCATTTTAGCCTCTTTGGGCCCTGGATTTTGTTCACCAGTACACTCTTATCATATTGGCTGGAAAATTCTGGGAACTGTTGCCTCCCTTTCCCCAAAAAGAACTTTTCCAAATGGTGCTTTTGCTCCCTAAATTTGTTTTAGATCCTTTCTTTAGTCCATCAAAGCCAGTTATCATCACCAGTTCTGCAGGAAAGAAATGTAAGGATGGCTTGGAGAATGCAATGCTTTCAGACCAATGCATAGGGAATAGGGGCTCCCCATCAGCCTCAGTTCTCTATCTGTAAAATGGGAATAACAACCTTGCTTTCACAATTATCGCAAGCTGAAGCAAAGTTTCTTTTCTTTTCTCCTTTCTTGTAGCATTTTCTCAAAAAGTTAAAGATGTGGCTGTTGTTGTACGGATGGACAGTGACGCAGAAGAGGTCAAATGTGCAAAATTTGGACATTTATTTATGAATGCCCTTGCTTCCTCCTTTTTGCTCTTCCCGTTCTCCTTCTGCTCTGTTTCTCTGTAATTTCCCCCTTTCCCTTCTTTTAGGTCTCGAAGTGGATGTTATAGGCTCTGCCCTTTCTTAAGGACAGGTATGCAAATATTGAAACATTCTCCTCTTTGCAAAAAATCCATCTCCACACCATGGCCCTGAACACCTCCGGTGCGGCCCAAGAATACTGAGTGAAACCTAGAGCTCCAACAGCTTTGGTACTCTCAGGGATACAGCACGACCCCAGAATACTGAGTAATTCAGTCTTGCCCACCAGAATACTGAGTGACCAGTTCCTGCAAGCCCCCAGAATACTGATCAGTCCACCGCTAGGCTGCTGCTGCTGCTGCTGCATTGCCAACTGGCAGCGCACCTCCTGAATAGCAAGCGAGGGCTCATTACTCAAAGCTATGCTTGAGGCAGTCAAGTCTTCTGGGCGATGGGTGTGGTTGGCAAGGCAAAGCTGGTGGCTACATCTCACATCTCTTCCAGGTTATAATCCAAAAAGATTGTTCTAGTACTGAACCCAACCTCTCTCCAAGTTAGGTTCAGGACCTTGAGTAATTATAATCCCAATCCTCCGGGAAGGATTTACTGCAGCCCAAGAAGACCAGGTTGGCTGTGGTTTCCCAGAGGACCTTCTTATCGGATGTTCGAAAATCCCAAACTTTGGTCCTCCAGGTGTTTTGGACTTCAGTTCCCAGAAGCCCCAGCCAGTTTGGCCAAGAGTAAGGAATTTGTAGTCCAAAACATCTGGAGGAGCAACGTTTGAGAACCATCATCACTAGTTGTTTTAGCAGATTCACCATCCCACTTTGGTCAGCAGCGGCTGCCCCACTACAGAAATGGATTTCTATTCAACTTTAGAGTTAAACTCCACTCAACCTGTGCAGGAGCAACTTTGGCAACCCTATAATAAGAGGCACATGTTTCTGTTCATCCTATAATGTTGTGGTGTGCCTTCAAGTTGTTTCCGACTTATGGTGACTCCAAGGTGAACCTATAATGGGGTGCAATGGAAGTTTGCCATTGACTTCCCCTGAAGATGATAGAGTATGACTCGCCCAGTGGGTTTCATGAAAAAGCTGGGAATCGAACCCAAGTCTCCAGAGTTGCAATCCAACACTTAAAGCACTATGCCAAACTGGCTACCACCACTTTAATTTTCATTGCTGAATACTCTGGAATTCTGGGATTTGTAATATGGCAGGCCACTAGAGCTCTTGCAGAGGGAAGGCTCAAGGTCTCACAAAACTCCATATCCAAGAATTCCAAAGCATAGAGCCCTGGAAGTTTAAGTGGCATTGAACAGGTTTGTTTCTGAAGTGTGGCATTTGCCATCAGCCTCCACTGGCATGTGGAGACAAATAGGTATCTGTGGAGTCAGAATCAGTTGTGTGTGTAGCAAAACATGAGGTCCTAAATCCTAGCATTGTAGAGTTGGAAGGATGGACAAGGGCCATCAAATCTAATTGTCTGCCATGCGGGGATGCACAACTACAGCAGCTCTGAAAGATGCCCCATCTAACCTTTGTTGAAAGACCTCTAAAACAGAGTCTGCCACACTCCAATACAATCGATTCCCCTGTCAAACAGTTACTCCAAGAAGTTCTTTCGAATCGTTAATGCATAGAAAAATGTACAGAAAATGCCAATGTGTAGGAAAATTATTGTGGTTCCAATCCATTATTTCACATTCTCTGGAGCAGCCGAAAACCAGCTTGGTCCACTTTCTGCGTTAACGTCCCTTCAGATATTTAAAGATGACCATTGCATCACCTCCTCCACTCGCTATTATCAGTCCTATTATAAACCTATTTTCACGTCTCCCAAAAGGCGTGTGAATTTTACCTTCCTTCCTTCCTTCTTTGAATCTCTAGCACTGCAGCAACCTCCAGCTTCATCTGAGTGCTTAGAATCCAAATTAGGCGACCAATTTAGGCAATTGAATCAGGCAACCAAAGAAATGGGACAGGCAAACTGACTGAGGAAATGCAAACTCAGCTAATCTAAGAGGTCTCTGTTGAACAATTTTTTACTCTCTCTCCTCTTTCTGTAATGCTAGAAATTTGGGGACTGGAGGAAAAAAATAGTTGGGGGGAATAGGATTTTTATTTGGAGGGGCAATGCCCTCATTCTCCTCCCGTTCCCATAGCTGTGTACCTCATAGCTGCCCCAGTTTGAAATGGATCACATTCTCCCGGAATGAAAGTACAGGAGGTCCAGAGTCAAGAGGATGCAAAATATTTCATCTCTTAGAAGGAGAGCTCTTTGGTCACTTCAGTGAACGACCCGTTCAGAAAAAAGAAACGAGAAGCTTTTAATGTTCAAATAAGGGGGGAAAGTGTCGATTAATCAGCGCCAGGGTTGCAGCATATTGTAATGACCCAGGAACTTTTTATCATCATTTCTCCGCTGCAAGATATTGAATTTCAAATGCTCTCTTCAGCCTTTGAAATAAAATTGCAGAACTTTCCTTTAGGGCAAGGACAGAAAGCGGTCAAGGAGAGGACTATGGAGAAGGACTGGCGTAGTGTCAGTGGCTTATACAATTTCCCCCCATGCATTTTGCAAGGAGGTACTCAGTGCCTCCTTACACAATACTTTCCCATAAGCTGTTCAATAACAACCAGATAGTGATGGATAGCTCCATAACCAGTCAGTGAGTGGAGGTCAGAAATGCATTGGGACTCTCTGGCTGCATCTGCAGAATTAATGTAGTTTGACATCGCTTTAACTGCCCTGGCTTAATGCTGTGGAATCCTGGGATTTGTAGTTCTGTGAGCTATTTAGGCTTCTCTGTCGGAGAGCTCTGGTGCCACAACAAACTACAGATCCCAGGATCCCATGGCACTGAGCCATGGTAGTTCAAGTGGGGTCAACCTGTATTATTTCTCCAGTGCAGTTTTTCTCTTGGAAGCTTTTGGTGGGGCACCTCCACATCCCATCCATGTCCTGATCATGGCCATCTGGCTTATGGGAGATGTGAGGTGGGCTGTCTCAAGATGGCTTCCTCGGGAAACAGTGCTCACAAATGCCATGTGGGTATCATCTGATCCTTCATGGAAACAGGCTAAGATGACCCTCAGAGTCTATACCCTGGGTTTCAAGTCCAGAAGTCTCCAAATTGAGACATCCAGATTCACCAGGTTCCTGGGTACAAATTTGTGGCCGCTTGCCCCATTGACGGTCACATTGCAGATTCCTAAAATTAGACCCCTTTTGTCTGATGTTGGATGGAGGATCAAGGGGAAGCAAGAGAGTTTAGATCCAGCTCTGTGGCCTTAAGATCCCCATCCTTAAAAATATTGGGGGGGGGGATTGAAAAATACCCACCAATGTGGGTATTTGTGGGTCTAATCTGAGACAACAGATACATTTGGAGGCTACAGGAAGACAAGGTTCCAACGGAACGTCTTTTTAAAAACTGAAGATTAAATGTAATCATTTTAGCCTCAATTCTAGAGCTTCCTCTGATCCGATATCCAAAGATGTCTTCATTTAATGCACACAAGAGTTTATTTTTGGACCCAAGGGGGGCGGGGGAGAGAACCACTTTGATTCCAAAGCTTTCAAAAAGCATGTGCACCTTTTTGCAGACTACTTAGGAATGCCTCGCCATGCTTCTCCATAGAATATTATTACTTCTTTCCACCAAAAAAAAAAAAAAAATCAAATCTAAAAGCATAACTGGGTAGAATTAAATTAATGCTCTCAGAGTAACTTCGGCCTCGTCTGAGTTGCACACGGTAGGCTTAGCTTCTAAAGCTTTTCTCTCACAACTTTCCTAATATTGTAGCTGGCTCTGGTATTGGTTTGGGTGGCGCATGGGGCAGGAGATGGAGGAGATGCAACTTGAGAGAGGAAGAGGAAGGATCTATAAGACAGGATTACGCATTTCTTTGTTAAGACGATGAAGATTTCCAAATGTTGGTTGCTATATGAACATTCAAAAGGTGGATGAGTGTATGGGTTGGGAAATACATGCATGAAAGCTATATTACATGGAGATAGTTAAATGCTGGAATGGAGATCTATCCTTGGATAGCTGATGGAGAAGATCCTGGATCATGAGGCTTATGGAGAAACTGTCAGAGCTTTCATAGGACAAGTCACTCATGACGCCAGCATAGATAAATGGTAATTTTGTTTTTACAAAGGACCACAATAGTTGCAACCACCATCATACCATGTTGGACTTTGAAGGACACTTCAGGGATCAACAGTTCCTGAGTTCACCAGGGAGACTTTGACATTTTGACTTACCTGAAGATCTACGATTTCTTCCATGCAAGTTCTGATGCAGATTGTAACTGTTTCATGCACTCATGATGTTGTTGCATGCCTTCAAATCCTTTCCGACTTATGACAACCCTAAGGCGAACCTATCATGGGGCTTTCTTGGCATACTTGGGACCAGTTTGTAATCTTGAGGTCATCTTCTGGTGACCAGCTTCTCTATTCTCAGTTAGGAGAAACCATAGATCTTCAAGGTGTCTCAGAGATATCTGCTGGGGACAGAAGAGGCAAATCTCAACTCCTAGGCCTTCATGTAGAAAGACATTAAAAGCAGTGATTCATCCATTGGTGTTCTGAAGGCGACTGTTTCAAGGTTTTGGTAGCTCTTTCTGTTCCACATGTAGGGCGAGTCTAGAAATATGTCCAATCCTTTTTTACTACCATTTTCTCTATCTAAATTCAACATCTTCCACCCTCAGAGGGTCATGAGGAGCATTAAAGATGAGGAGCATCTCAAGGGAAAAAAAAGAGGTGGCAACACGAATGAAATGCCACAAGTGTGGCCAAATACACAGGGATTCAACTTGCAAAGCTTTGCAAACTTGGATGGGTGAATCGGTCTGTTTTGGTTTTTCCAATACTTGATTGACATTTGTGAATCAACAGTTCTTTCCCTCCCAAAAAGAGAGGAATTGGGGGAATATTGGTAACTTCCCAACAAAAATGAACTGAAATTAAAAAAATTTCCCACATTCTGAAATTAGGGGGGGAAACAAAGGCCTCTTTCTTCTCCGTTACGCAAAGCATTCGTGGAAAGCAGTGGCTGCGGGTGTCACTTTCAATGTTGTCGTATTCCGCCGAAACATTTGCATGTAAAGTGCTCCTAGCAACAATTGGGTGGAATGAATGCTATATAAATACAATTACGATTCCTCTGTAATGGAAAGGTTGTTTAGAAATACATCCCCTCCACGCCACTCTGCTTTCCCTGGCATATTATGGCGAGCTTTACAAAAGCTTGTAATCCCTTTAGACAACAGCAGAAAGAGCATCAGCGCCTGCCAAGTCTTAAGCTTGGAACTGAATCCCCTGATGATAGGCTCAGACCTCAGTCGGGGAGGAAAGAGAGAGAGAGAAAGAGAGAATGGTGAAAACTGGTGCATCCATTATGTGCAACAAGCAGGGCATTTTAACACTGTTTTCTCTTACCTCATTCCCGCCTCCACCTTCCAAATCTGTTCCTTTCAGAAAGAGAGTCAAAGATCCTATATGGGGCAATGGTGTCACTAGGAGGGTGGGAGGAGTATGGACCACACTGCGTGACATCCCAGAAGAAGGGTGCTTAAGCCCTTCTCTCACTGTGAGGTGAGAAGGAATGTGTTCACCCTCCCAGCGCCACTGTAGTGGCTTTGGTCTCCTCAGGAGGAGGCCTCACCATCACAGTGAAGGAGGAGACCAAGCCCAACTCTCCTGTTGCCATAACAGTTGAATACAGCTATAATTCTGTGGTATGGATGAGCCCCAAAACAAGTTCAGCATCTCTGATAGCTCCTGTAGATAGCACCTTGGACAGCACCTGGAATGGACGCACCACCCTAGTGACAGGGAGGCCACCACTGTTCTTCTTTGGTGATACCGCAACATATTTCACCCGGTCTAGTTTTCCATATTGAAAATGATGGCAAAGTTTGGAAGTGGGGAATGCGTGTGCCCATCTAGATGTTACAGGACTGCAACATCCATCATTCTCCACCTCTGATATGTTGGCTAGGGATTTTTTGGAGTTGCAGTCCATCAACATGGGAGACAACTAAGCATTTTCAACTTCAGGTCAAGATTAAGAGAACCTTTATTTAACTCTCATGAGGATCTTTTAATATAGTAGAGTTACTGGGCAAGTGACCACCTATGGCTTCTTGGTCTAATGCCTCCATTACACAACCTGATGGTATGAAGGAAGGGGAAAGAAGTTGCATGCCTTTGCAAGAGCCAACAATTGCAACTGAAGGAACATAACAGCCACTTTCTTCAATGCTTATCTATTCCTTTTGCATCCCGCCCTCATTCCTGCAACTGTAAACAGCATTTGTCTTCCCCAATGGGCCACTTTTCATTAGAAAAACCAATGTGGAAGTTATATTTTTATTTCGCGTATATCAGCCGCACCAAGGGAGGGAGCAGGGAAGGGGGAAGATATATGGGACGTGGGAGAAGGGGATGCAGATACCAACTTTGCATGTGGAATCACAGGGATCATTCATAAGACTGGCCCCCATGACAAGGGACAGCCGAATGCCTCATTAATTCCCACTGCGTCGCTGAAGATGTATCATACCCTTTCAATCTGCAACTAAGCAATCCATTAATAATAGTAATAATAAAACACCTAATTTGCACATGGTTTAATGCATTCATTAAGCTATTAAGGAGAGATTTAATAGCAAATTAACAGTATTGGGGAAAACAACAATCGCTGACTGGCCAACCCAACTTTCTGCTTGGAAAGAGGACTTTGAGATTAGAGGCAGGAGGGATTAAAATGTAGATAGACGCATCATCATCATCATCATCATCATCATCATCATCATCATCATCACTATCATCTACCCATGGTTCTTTATTGCAATCTGTGTTGTGTAACTTTACACCTACTTAGCTATCTAGCAGAGTCACTACAGAAGCCTCCTAGTGAATTGCAAAGATGGTTGCCAGGACACTGTTAAGAGTGTTCTGATGTTCATCAGGTTTTGTTGGGCGGTGTTGTTGTTGCGATATTATTGTAGCTGTTCTTCTGACCCCACAGATATGCCTTGAAGTGGTGGTGGGTTCTCATTTGCTGGAAGTATTTAAACAGAGGGCCACCTCCCAGGAATGTGTGCGTTGTGCATTCCTGCAATGGATGGAATAGAGCAGATGGCCCTTGGGGTCCCTTCTGACTCTATGTTCCTATGATCCTCTAACTGTACCATAGTCACCCTCCATGTCAACGGCTTCTTTATCAATGGATTCAACCATCCATGGTTATATATATATATATATATATATATATATATATATTCTAAAAAAGCAAATCTTGATTTTGTTGTTTTATATAAGGGCTACCATTGTATGTAATGGGACTTGAGCATCCATTGATTTTGGCATCCACAAAGCATCCTGGAACCAAACTCCAACAGATCCCAAAGATCCACTATACTTGACTTAATCAGTTACTTTTTGCCTTTCCTCTAATGCTGGCATTTATTGGCACTTTATACTCCCAACAACCCTGTAATGCTAAAACTGAGCATGAAAGTGGCTGGTCCAAGATTGCCCAGTCTTCTTTCATAATCATAACAAAAATAATAATAAAGGTTTGTTTGAATACTATTGCACTTTTAAGTTGATTCTTGATTCTCCACTTTGTTCCAAAATGTGCTCCAAAATGACAACAGACAGACCGACAGACAGGCCTTTGCTGGAACGGTCACACCAAGCTTTCCAAATTCTTCACTTCTGCTATACAGACCGGTGCATTTGTCATAATAAAGAGCTGGCGTAAACATATTCACGCACAGGTAGTTTATCAGGTGCCATCGTACAGGGCCATCATAAACACATTTTTATCTTGCAATATGACATGTATGCAAATGCAATCAGTTAATTAGCCCGTTTTGTAAAAGTCACCTGCTTCATCAGCAAAAAAGATCGTCAGTTTTGCAGCCCTGGAAAATGCCAATGGTTGCATCTCATTGGCAGCCTCAAGCCAACATTCCCAACCACCGTCCTCACGTTCTTTGAAGAGGCTGCATTGGAAGGTCAATGCGTTTTCCTTTTATTGGGTTGTTGCTTTTGGGTTTTTTACTTTTAGTATTGTTATTTTTTTTTCCTCCTGGAGTCTTTGGAAGTTTTTCTTTTCTAAATGATCCCTCCGAGTCCGAGCCGAAAACATCTTCAAGGGATCCGAGAATGAACTTTGATTATTATTTTCTTAGCCAAGCAGAGGGAGCTTAGCAATCAATACCTCAAAGGTCTGAGAAATCATAAATATAGATTGAATCGATATCACATGTGTGTGTTTGCATCCACCCACAATGTCATTTGAAGACACTGGTTTTTGTGGAATGAAAGGCCCCCGTTTTGCAGATTGACATGATTCGTAAATGAACAAAAATATTTGAAAACACATATACTCTTGCGCGCACACAATTTTGTCCACAACTCTCAGGGGCTTCTTGGAGAGGTGAAGAGGTTCTTCAACTATGGAGGACCAGGTGTGGCAACCTCTGGGATCTATGGTCCTCCAGTCGTCACATCGTTGCTGACCATTGACCAAGTTGGATGGCGCTTATGGGAACAATGGTCCAACAACATCTAAAAGTCTTGTTTTCTCCAGCCTTGGTGTAAAGAATTATTACGTTGATCCTATAGTGCATCTAGTCCAACTCTTCACTTCACGCAGTAAGTCCACAACTACAAGGAATGAGTGTCACTTTTTGCCTAAAGACCCAAAGTGAGGCGGAATCCTCCAGTTGTCTATATCACTTATTGTAGTCAACCTTGTCTTATAGGTGAAATGTGTCTTTTCCTCCCCATAACGTTCAATCATATCCTCTGAACCATAAGCTTTTCAGTATAGTCCTTTTCACTCTTGAAACACAGAAGAGGTCTTTCTACTCTTCTGTGTGACAGACCTTTAGATATTTAATCAACAAATCTCAGTATTGGAAGGAGCCGAAATGAAATCCTCATCCTTTTCCAACCCGGGTTAAAGACCAGATCACAGTCACAGAACGATTGTCCAGATGCATGGCCTGAGGGAGGTGTTGGGTCAGGTTGCCTTTGTGTTATGGGTTTGTGGAATACGGTGTGTGTTTTATTAGACATTCTTCACATTTTTCAAGCTCCGGGGAGAGTCAAAGAGCTGTAATATCATCCAGGCAATCCATCTTCTCAGTGTTCCCTCCAGATGTCATCATACATTGAGAACACAGTCAGCATGTTCCCTTTATGCATGAGTAGCGATGAAATTATTTTCCTTCCATCCCCATTGCTGTTTTTTTATCTCTTCCTGACCATTTTGGATTAAACAAAATGCAGATCTCCTGGCTGTTCCTATAGAGCAGAGGCCCTGTCGCACGACATAATGATATCAATATGATTCCACTTTAACTGCCATGGTTCCATCCCATGGACTCCTGGGATTTTTGGTTGAGAGAGGGGTATTGAGGATTCTCACCAAACTACACAATCCAGGTTTCCACAGACTATAGACGTGACAGTTTAAGTTGAATCATAATGCTATAACAGTTCATTGTGAAAGGACCGAAGGAGCAGACCTTGGTCAATGGTTGGATAATCATAGAATCATAGAATCGTAATGCTATAACTATCACTGTGAAAGGACCTAAGGTGCAGACCTTGGTCAACGGTTGGATAATCTTACAGCCTTATCGCATGAGAAAAGAAAGTTGAAACGGAGTGGAAGTAAGAGTAGCAGCTTTCTCTGTGTCTCAGAAAGTTACTCATCCAATGGATAGGCTTTTGTTGTTGTTGTTGTTGTTGTTGTTGTTGACATGTGCCTTCAAGTCATTTCCAACTTACGGTGACCCTAAGGCAACCCAATCATGGGGTTTTCTTGGCAAGGTAGGTTCAGAGGAGATTCACCATTGCCTTCCCTGATGCTGAGGGAGCATGACTTGCCCAAGGTCACCCAGTAGGTTTCATGACCAAGAGCATGACCAAGGTCTCCAGAGTCATAGCCCAAAATTCAAGCTATTATGCTGCATTGTCTCTCCTTAACCCCTCGTACCCTAGATTTTAACAAGTCCCTAAGGCTGTTGGCCATATTTGGTCCATATCATGAGTAGCCATGTCTCATTAGAAAAGACAACGATGCTTGGTAAGATAGGAAAACTCCATTACAGGTGGATAGATCCAGGCAAGGAAACCATGGCTATCCTGAGTTTGCAAGACCTGAGTGGAAATGCTGGTAACAGGATGACTTGGGGATCGCTCATTGATAGATTCTCCATAAGTTGAAGTTGACTTGATGGCAGTTAGCAACAGAGAGTATGACATGCCCAAGGTCACCCAATGGGTTTCATGGACAAGCAGGGACTCGAACCCTTGTCTCCAGAGTTATAGTCCAAGACTCAAACCACTACCTCACACTGGCTCTCATTGATAGCCTCGACTACTTGTAGTTTCCAGGAAAGTTAACCTCCTTTTGGGCTGCCATCTGGGGGAAAGCCAAAGATTTCAATCCCATTTTTCTCTGCGCTCTCAGCCCCTGCCCTTTCCCCAGCTGCGGAGGTATTTGCATGGCACAGAACGGCTGAGGAGAGTCGCTGAAAAATGGTGTGGGCATGCTGATAAATCGCCCTAAATGAAAGCAATTTTAGCAAGGGAACCCTGAGGCTGTCTGCGACTCTATTTCTTGCAGACTAGAGCGCACCAAAGAGAAGGTTCGCCTCCACAAGCAGACTCCCAAAAGACAGAGTGATCACATAAGTGCCAGCAGAGAGAGAGAGAGAGAGAGAAAGAAAAGCACTCTAGTTTTGCTTCTCTGGTTTTTCCCAGATTGGTCTAAAGAAGTGTGAATTCTCGCAATATACATCTTTTGGGCCGGCTGAGTTTTGCCCTTTTGTTGTCACTTCCATGTCCGCTTGCTCCATTTCTTTTTTTGATGGGAGGCTGTTAGTAGGGATTTGGGATTTTGCTCTGGCTCTTCCTGAATATTATTATTATTGTTATTATTATTATTATTGAGAATGTGTCTTGTTCAACGTCACCCAGCAGGTTTCCATGGCCAAGTTGGGATTTGAACACAGTGCTCAAACCACTGTGCCATGCTGTCCATCTCACCTTGAAGAAAAATGGCTGGTATTCAGTAGCACAGTTAGGGATTAGTAACCTAAGGTTACTGAGCAGTAACTGCTCTGTATTCACCATGAAAACCATTGGATGACCTTAAGCAGGTCACATCCTCTCAGCCTCAGGAAAGGCAATGGCAAACCTCCTCTGAACAAATCTTGCCAGGAAACGCACATTATAGGTGCGCCTTAGGGTTGCCATAAGTGGGAAAGGACTTGAAGGCACACAACAACAGTAATAGCATAGTCAGAGTGTATCTTAAGAGCCAGCAGGCCCTGGTGCACCATAAAAGCCAGCAGCCAGATTGGGCAAATGTCTATTGAGCTGGTAATAGGGATGCAACATGACCTGGGATGGTACTAACCTGGCATCCTTGTGCACTTGTGTTAGCAGTGACATCCCTACACATCCCCCCAAAAACCCTGTAGGAGACTCTCTCCTCCTCTGGGAGAAAATGTTACCTGAAACATTCTCCTCAATTTATTGACCATGCAAGGAGGGGGGATTTCAAGAAGCCATTTGATACACAGCGGTAGCTTTGCAATTGGTAATAAGATCTATCACATGGTGCAAAAAAAACCCACTGACAAATGGGTTTCCTGCCACATTAATTCTCCTCTCTCCTTCCTTGTAGGCCCTTCTCTGCTTCTGGCGAAAGCCTGGATGGACAATGAAGGGGGAGCAGGTCGTGTGGAAAGAAACCTGTGGCCGCCCAGCAGAGAGAAGCGGCATGGAGGAATAATCAGAAAGAAAATTATGGGTTCGTTCCTAGCACTTAACCTGTTTGGACTCCGGTTCATTCAATTAGCCATGGAAGCGTGAGGTGACAGGCTTTCCAGACAACAACAAGGTGGCAGGAGTTAAAGGGAAAGCCTTCCAAATAGGATCTGGATTCCTGAATACACCTGGCTATTCTCTGGGAAGACATTTTGGAAACATTTGACTCACGGGCCCAGCTAAAACATCGAACCTATGAACCAAAACATCAGAAAAGACATGGTGAAGATGTCCCCCAGAAGATGTTGGGGGGTATTTTAATAAATAAATAAAAATATAAAATGTTTATTTATATACCGCCCTATCAAATACCAGGGCGGTTTACAACATCAATACATAATACACAATTAAATACAAAATTAAATACAGATTAAAACCACAATTCTGCCAGCGGCCACACTGGCTAGGGGGAGGATCAAAGCATAGTCGGGGTAAGTGTCAGGGGAATGCCTGCTCAAATAGTAGGGTCTTCAACCCTTTCCTAAATTGGGCTAAGGAGGCGGCAGCACGGAGCTCGGCTGGCAGCGAGTTTCAGAGGTTAGGGGCCAAGATGGTAAAGGCCCTCTTTGATGTAGATATTAACCTTGCCTCTGGCACGCTTAAGCGCAGCTGTCCAGATGATCTGAGTGTGCGGGGCGGAATGTATGGGGAGAGGCGGTCCGCTAGATACCCTGGGCCCAAGCCATTTAGGGCTTTATAGGTAATAACCAACACCTTGTATTGCGCCCGGAAGCGAGTAGGCAGCCAATGGAGGTCTTTAAGCACCGGTGTTATGTGACTGGCCCTGGACGTGCCAGTGACCAGTCGTGCTGCCATGTTCTGCACTAATTGTAGCTTCTGGGAATGGTACAAGGGTTGCCCCATGTAGAGCGCGTTGCAGAAATCCAAACGAGAGGTTACCAGAGCATGTACAACCGTTTCAAGGTTCCTCCGGTCCAGGTAGGGACGCAGTTGGCGTATCCGCCGAAGCTGATAACAAGCACTCCTGACCGTCGCATCCACCTGAGATGTAAGATGGAGCGA
The DNA here is from genome assembly GCF_019175285.1 of Sceloporus undulatus. NCBI lineage: Eukaryota > Metazoa > Chordata > Lepidosauria > Squamata > Phrynosomatidae > Sceloporus > Sceloporus undulatus. The sequence continues at coordinate 14,374,882 of NC_056528.1, read as the reverse complement.
CGAGTCAAAGAGCACCCCCAAACTGCGTACAGAGTCCTTCACGGGGAGCGTGACCCCGTTCAGAACAGGTGGAACCACCGCCATCCCTGGGCCAGGAGAACCTATCACTAGTACTTCCGTTTTCTCTGGATTCAGGCTGAGTCTATTTTCCCTCATCCAACCCATTACCGACTCCAGGCAGCCCACGAGAGGAGAGATGCCAACCCCGGTCACTGCATCAGTCGGGGACATAGAGAAGACTATTTGGGTGTCATCAGCGTACTGATAACACCGCGCCCCATGTCTCCGGATGATCTCTCCCAGCGGTTTCATGTAAATGTTAAAGAGCATGGGAGACAGAATGGCCCCTTGAGGGACCCCAGATGTTAGGGGCCTCTCATCGGAGCACATGTCTCCCAGCTGCACCATCTGGGACCTCCCAGAGAGGTAGGATCGGAACCACTGGAGCGCAGTGCCCCCGATTCCCACCCCTGCCAGGCGCCCCAGAAGGATACCATGGTCTATGGTATCGAAAGCCGCTGAGATGTCCAAGAGCACTAACAGGGACACGCTTCCCCTGTCAATGCCCAGACGGAGATCATCGACCAAGGCGACCATGGCCGTCTCAACCCCGTAGCCCGCCTGATAGCCGGTTTGAAATGGATCAAGATACTCCGTTTCCTCCAGGATCGGTTGAAGCTGGATTGCAACCGCCCTCTCGATCACCTTCCCCAAAAAATGGCAGTAGCGAAACAGGCCGATAATTATTATGCAACAGGGGGTCGAGGGAAGGCTTTTTCAGCAAAGGTTTTACAATGGCCAATTTTAAGCTGGATGGAAATTGTCCTTCCCCCAGAGATGTATTTATAATCCGATGCAGTAAAGAAATTACTGCCGGGCCCCCCTGAGCCGCTAGCCATGAGGGACAGGGATCGAGAGAGCAGGTCGTCTTCCGAACACTTCCAAGGATCCTGTCCACATCCTCAGTACTCACAGACTCAAACCGATCCAGTCTAACCGAGTCCACGGAAGCTCTGGATACCTCTGTTCTAGGTTCTGCTCTAATACTGGGTTCAAGACCTTCGCTTATCCGAGAGATTTTATCCACGAAGAAGTTGTTAAATTGGTCACAGCAGGCCTTGGTCGGTTCAAGGATCTGGTTCAGGGCAGGAGGTAGCTGGGTCAGCTCTCTCACAACCCTGAACAACTCTGCCGGACGCGACTCCGTGGACGCGATACGTGCATCATAGAACGAGTTCTTAGCTGCACGTATCACCTCTCCATAGTCATCGAACAGACGATCTAGGAGAGTCTGGTCGGATAAGCGCTGGTGTTTCCTCCAGCGCTGCTCTATCCGTCGCAGAACCCGCTTCCTTGCCCGGAGATCTTCCGTGTACCAGGGCTTTCTCTTGGAAGCAGGCCTGAGAGGGCGCTTGGGAGCGATACTGTATATAGCCCTGGAGAGATCAATGTCCCAGGTGTTAGTCAGGGCATCAACAGTATCGCTGTCATTTCCAACCATATAACCCTCTAGGGCTTCTTGGAACCTACTGGGTTCCATCAGCCTTCGAGGGTGGACCATTCAAATAGGTCCACCACCCCCGGGAGGGATCTGGGTAGAAGCCTTGATCTTTGCCTCCACCAGGAAGTGATCCGTCCATGACAGGGGGGAAATATTAGATATTTCCGCCCACGAATTTTCCATCTCCGAACAAAAGACCAAATCGAGTGTATTACCCACAGAATGTGTAGGACCCTTAACCAGCTGGGACAGGCCCATGGCCGCCATGGTCTCCATGAATTCCCGAGCCGCACCGGATGGAACATAGTTGGCCGCGAAGGGGATGTTGAAGTCGCCCAGGACAAGTAGTTTTGGAACAGTTAAAGTTGTCTCAACATGGATTATTTCTGCAGTGTGTTTTGGACCCAAGTTCCTCCGCATTCTCTGGGATTATAGACTCACAGATTTGGAAGAGACCCCAATGGCCATCCAGTTCAACACCCTAAACCTCCAGAGAAGGAGACTACACCACTCTCCAAGGCTGCAGCATATTCCACCATTGAACAGCTCTTGGGTTCTTCCTGATGTTTTGGTGGAATCTCTTTTCCTGTAGTTTGAATCCATTGCTCTGGAGCAGCAGAAAACAAGCTTGCTCCTTCTTTCATATGCCATCATTTCAAATACAGTGGTGCCTCGGGTTACGAAAGTAATTCGTTCCGCGGCCGCATTCGTAACCCGAAAAGCCTTCGTAAGCCGAATTGCCATAGGCGCTAATGGGGAAAAGCCGCGATTCCGTGCGAAAAAGCCGAAAAAAGCACCAAAAGTTTTTTCGTAACCCGAAAAAACATTCGTAACCCGGAACAATGATTCCCTATGGGATTTTTTCGTATCCCGAAAATTTCGTAACCTGGGTATTTCGTATCCCGAGGTACCACTGTATTTACTCATGGCTATCATATCACCTCTGAACCTTCTCTTCTCCAGAATCAACATACCTAGCTCCCTAAGGTGCTCCTCATAGATTATGGTTTCCAGCATATAGACAGAGATGTCTCTGATTTCCCCCTCATACTCTTCTCCAACCATTGGTTTTATGGTGAGTTGATAGGGACAGTTTGGGTTGTGGCAGAAGATGAAAGACAATACAAAGCTATGCAATGCCAAAAGGAAAGCTATACCCAAGTGTAGGGTGGATTTGCGCCTGCGAATGCCACAAAGAGGATTCCAGGCCTTCCTCCTTCCCTAGTTCTGACAAGTTCATGAGAAGAGGCATTCAAGGAGTGCATCTATAATGCAAAAGAAACATTTGGAGCATACTTCCTGGGGGATTAGCACTTCAACGGCAGCTACGTGTCGAGATGAGGCAACACGTCTTTATTTACTGAGAAGATTTGCTGTGTTCAACAGTGAGTACAAGGCAAGCAAAGAGCTCTGCTGGAACGGAAATGGTGTCTTTGTCAGGACGGCGCGGCTCTTCCATTTAATTCCCTCAAAATCTGTCGCAATCAGACTTGGGTTATTTTTTCTTTGCCCATCAGCTCACTGTGGAGCATGACAGAGAGAGTGAGGAGAAGCATCTCCAGCATTTTCCGCTGCTCCGTGTTCCCCGGCGTTGCATCAAAGTGGCATGAAACCCCCTTGGGAGGAGAAATTTACTATAAGTCATGTCGGGCTCAGGCACATTAGGTTTATGGATATGATGGACCGAATGCTGAAATTACCATTTGCACAAATGATTGTGCCGTTCCTGCAGGCCTAGTGTGTCCCTTTAATGCCCCAATCTTTCAGTTATGAAGCCGAGATCAGTCAGGGCACTTGGGGAAGGAGCTTTTTCATTTCTTCTTCCCTCCCGCGCTTGTCACTCCATCCTTTTCTGAAGCAGCCACGTTGGGCAAAAAAGAAAACCAGCCACCTATGAGCTATGTGGCATGCGCAAAGGGAAACAGAACCATTTCCCATTCATCCTCATCATCATGGAAGCCCTTCCTCAAGCATAAGAGGCAGTGGGTGTTATTTGCTATGAGGAACAGCAGTGGTCACTAGCTTGGATGAAGATGTTGACCAGGAATGAGTTGCCCTTTGAGTTAAGATTAATTGTTTTCCTGCTTTTTCTAGAGCTCTGCTCTTCTTTGCATGTTTTCTCTATTTTCGTCGTTCTTATTTTCAATAGGCTTGCTTTTCTTTGCATTCTGCTCTCCCCATTCTTGCTTGAAAACAGTTTCTCTTGAATATTCAGATCAAATTCTCCAAAGTGTTTTTCAGTAGGGAGTTGCAAACAGTGTGGAGGGAAAGCCTTGGAAAATTTCCAACTGAGAATATCTGCTGAGAAATGTGGATTCGACTCGACAGGAGTTCTGTAAAGGGTTACTCAGCTCTTCTTCAACTGAGTAACGCTCCCCTTTCTTTTTCATCTATCCGGGGCTCTTAGAATCTGGAAATGTAGCCGCCACTCATTTCTTTCCCTGTTGAATCTACTTGCTTATATCAAAGTGGGACCTGATGCTCAGTGGGCTATTTGTCATAGCTGTGGCTTGGCGCATCCGGGTAGTCCATGCACACCCAGAGCCTGTTGCGCATCAATACTTACTAATGGAGCTTCTCATATACAGAGGCTGTTTTGCAATAAAGCAGATAATGGAGAACACTGCTTGACCCTGGCTGAGTAGTTAGCAGAAATCGCACTTATCAAGCCTACTGCATGAAGCCTGGAGTGAAAAAGAAAAGGATTTACGAAAGAAAGGGAGAGACAAAGGCAAGATTGGAGGACGGGGAACATGGAGGTATAAGTCTAAATGTGTGGAAGACATGCAGTGTTCCCTGTGTTATTAGACTTCAAATCACAGCAGCGTTAGCCAACATAGGCAATGGCAAGGAACGCTGGAAGCAGCATCCCAATGATCTCTGGATTTCTGCATGATACCACCCCCTGTTTTAAATAAAGAGAGAGAGGATGAGCACCAGGGAAAGAGAGAACAAATAGAAACCCATGGATGTTAGTCATGATGACGACATGTCACCTCAAGTTTCATACTTAACATGAGAGTCAATCACTGGGTAACAAAGCAGGAGATGGCCATTATCCCCATGTTCTGTTGGTAACCTTCTTAAGAACATTTGTTTCCATAATTGATTAAAAGCTATACACTCCTCTTTGGAAACTTGAAGAAGGCCACCATGCAAACTCTGGTGTCTCTCCGAAGAAATTGCACCCCATACTTCTGTATCTTTAATCTTCAATTCTCACCTCAGTAACTCGGCTTCTCCTCTGCTGTGTTGCCGCCCGTCTTCTTCCTATGCTCCATGCTGAAGTGAGCAACCGCCTATACAGACCCATGCTGCTCGATCTCAAAAGTGCCACAGAACCTATTATCTTTCCAGACAGGGGTGCAAATGTGGCTCTTCCTTTGGATCCGTGACTGGGTTTTTTTGTTGTTTCTTTAAACCGTGCCTTTGCGTTGTTAGAAAAGTCTCTGGCAGCGGCAAGGGGGGAAGATGAACCTATTTTCTTTTATTTGGACCGAGAGGCTATCTGTGTAAATCTGATTCTGCTCATTAAAGGAAGAAAGGGAAGCATCAGAGAAAGAGTATTGACAAAGGAAATAATCTAGGCCTGAAGAGGAAGGGAGAGAGAAAGATAGCAACAATAGAAGAACCCTATGATGGTTTCAGAAGGGAATATCCCCCCCAGTTCTCTGCCCACGGAGGATTTGATGACAACCTCATTTTGCTGAAATTCTCCCGTGTCGTACATCTCTATTTCTCCATCTCATTTTCTCCCTCCTTTTCCTTTCCATCCCATTACACATTGCCACTCTGTCCTCAACCCTCGGCTCTCGCCTTTGTTTCGAGGCTGATCCATTCTCTCCTTGGCCTTCAAGCCATGCTGGTAACACACACATATACAATAACAGACACTTAGAAAAAAGAAAATCCTTCCCCATCTCCCCACCTCCCCCAACCCTTTCTCTGCTGGATAGTTAATAGCACAGCCATTTTCTCTTGAGCTGTGAAGTTGCTGTCTGATTCAGAATTGAGTTTGTGGGAAGTTTGAGATGGAGAGTACTAGATAGGAGAGAGATCACTACATCACTGGTCCATGGTAGGAGAGCTCAGTTTCTTTTGTCATTTGGAAGAGGGCTGGAAAACTGGTAGATCGCATATCCTTGGGACTGATAATCCACTCCACCTTTCAAGGGACCTGCCCAACATGCCAAAACCTTGGACAGTTGCCTTAAAGCATATGGAAGGCACTACCCACCACTGATGGAGAAAGAAAACATCATAAGGGGACTAAAAGATGTGGTCGCCACACAAGTTGATGGGCTCTCCCCATCTTTTCTTAGATTGCCACTTTTAATCATTTTTTGCCCACTTTGCTGTTGTTTCAGGTTATGTTTGAACTAAATAGGGGGGGGGGAGCAGGACTCTGGAGCCGTTTGATTCAATAGTCATTGTGAATTGCAAAGTCCCAACATCCTACTATGGACCATTGGTGTACCAAGTATATTTGACAAGTGGTGCACTGCATTTTTAATACCGCTCTCATCTCTTCAGAAGCCTTCTCTGGGTTTGATGGAGATGCTGAATGGATGGCAAAGAGAGATCACTCTCTTTACCACCTGGACAGCAAGCCACAGACCTGGAAGGCAGACCAATACCAGTGGTGCCACCCAGCGCAGACCAACCCGTCGCACCCCCTAAAGATACCTCTTTGACGAACCTTAGCTCCGCTATACTGCTAATCGTGGGACACACTTCTAATATGGTATGCATATATCCGAAGGATACTTAGATTTGCTTCATCTATAGTTACTTATTTTTAATTAGGGAACTGCTGTTTTCCCCCCCTCTCCATAACCCTTTGTCCCATGGTTAGGGTTATGGGGCCATTCCAAAAAACTTTCCCAGCCTCTCTTGCCTTTGCCAGCCACTCCATCCCCTTCAAGATTTCTGCTTCATTTCCTTTAGCATTTCCTCTGCTATGAAGTTTATCAAGAGCATCTGTTTGCAATCTGGAGCCGAGCAGTAATGATGCCATTAGCAGCACATTTGGGGAGCATGGCTGACAACGGTGCTGTGGCTGAATGAGTGCTTGTGCATTGCATGTGCTGACAGTATGTGTGTGTGCGTGTGTATCTGTCTGTGTGAATTTCTGCATACAGTGACCTTCATATTTTGGCAGTGAGCAATGCTTTTTTTCCCTTTCAGAGCAGAAGTGGAATGGGGCTAATGGAATTTGTTTGTCTGGGTGCACATGAGTACACAAGTACACAGATTAAAATACCTTTATAGACTGAGGGAGAGTACAAAAAGCCTGAAATGTTCCTAAATGTCTTCAGCATGCTCTTGTAGAAAGACATGGACTGTGAATTATCCCCTTACAGTTGTAGGGATGGGGTGAGGAATTGATTTCATCATTTTTGTTTGCTTGTTGATACAAATTTACCCACTTTGCACCCTACGGAAGCCTAAAAAATGAGAGCCAGAGTTGTAGCCTAGATATGCATTTTCACACACTTTGCAAGATAGTGGGTAATGCTCACCAAAATGAGCATAGTTTGGGGTAATTATCACAACAGTCTAAATCCCATCTGCTTTGGATTATACATTGGGCGAAAAACAAGATTTAAGTCAGGCAAGTAAATGTATACTATTGACTAGAGTACAGCCATTAAATACATTGAATTTACTCATACATTGACTCATTACTCAACAATGGATTCAATGGGTCTATTCTACTTTAGTCTAACCAACAAGGTTAGGATCAATCGTCTACCTTGGGCATAACCAAATGTGGATCCAACCCAATATATTGGGTACATAAAAAAACCCAATTTATTGAGACCATCAACATTGTCCCAATGGGCCTAGCAGAAAAATCAATAAACAACTTGGACCTTCCTTGAATTAATATATAAAACGTATGTATGAGTGCTAACCATTTTTTCACATGTCAAGGCACATCCCCCCCCCCGACTTTGCTGATACGCTCATAATGAAAGCAGATAGGCCCATTATGACCGAGGAAATGACATATTTTTTCATTTCATTCGCCATGCAGTTGCGATCGCCTTCTTATTCCTGGTTTCCCCCCCTGTTCCAGTGAGTGTCTCTGCTGTTCTCCTTGGCTATTCATTCTTGCTTGTGTAACAGTCCTTGCTAGGAGGCACGGAGGATGGGAGGCGGAGGATGATGGAAGCCTAATGGGCAAATGAAATCATCTCATTTGCAAGAGGTGCTTTCCTTCATCTCATTTAAATGCAAGCCGTTTGTTCCCGATGGTTGAACGCAGAGAAAGAAATAGGAGAAACCCTCAGCAAGATAGCTGTGTGTGTGTGAAGTCTCTGGAGCCTGGGGACGTTGCAGGCTTCATAAGTCTCAAAAAAGAGGGTGGGGATCATCTTCTTCTGATGTTCCTCAAAGCAAGAAGGCTTCTTCTTTCCTTTCCTTTTTTTAAAATGGTCTTCCTCAAGTATTTGACATTGTAGACATTGAGATGGGTGCAGTGGTGCCTGGCAAGGTAGGGAATCAATTCGGAGTTTTAAGTAAACTTTAAAGGGGCTTTTCAAGGGGTTCAGCTCCTATGTCCCCTCCAAGTAGGTTTAGCACCTTCAGCAGTTCCTCTAAAGCTTAAAGTAAAGCCCAACGTAGGACCCTATATAATGAGAAAACTTTCCCCCCCTAATTTTTTGACTGCAGTCTCCATTCCAACCAATGTTTGATCCAAGTTATGGGAACTATTTGACCACTTCATCAAATGGTTCCCATAACTTGGATCGAACATTGATCAGAATGGAGACTGCAGACAAGACATCAGAGGGGGAAAAAACCCACTCAAGTGTCAAGATATAACACTGAAAACTAGTTAGGATCATCCAAGCAATTGTATTCCTCAACATCATGTACGGATGTGAGAACTGGACAGTGAAGAAAGCCGACAGAAGCAACACATTTGAGATGCGGTGCTGGAGAAGATTGCTGAGAATACCATGGATGGCCCAAAAGAAAAACAAAAGGGTCCAAGAATAGATCAAGCCTGAACTCTCCTTGGAAGCCAAGATGATCGAATTGAGACTGTTGTACTTTGGCCACATCATGAAAAGGCATGAGTCACTAGAAATGGCAATAAGACATTAAGGAAAGGTAAAAGGTAATAGAAAGAGGGTGGACATGTCAGGTGGATAGGGAAGTTATGGGCATGAACCTACAGGACCTGAGCAGAGCAGCTGAGGATCAGGGGATTTGGAGAGGTCTCATCTATGGGGTCACCATGAGTTGAGATCAACTCAAAGGCAGTTAATAACAACAACAGGATAGTGGTCAATGATAAGGAAGCCATAGCAGCCACTGAATGGGGATTTTCATTTAGTTGACCTCTTGAGAAAACCTTCCCAAATTGCAACCAAATGTCACCAGGTGTACCCAAACTAGGGAGTGATGAATTTCATTTCACACATTGCTCTGGAAAGCATGGATCAGGTTGGTTAGCTTGGGAAAAAAACAAACCTTGCACAATTCTCCAGCACCTTGAATTACAATTGCAACTCCAAAATATCAGAGGGAAGACTGTAGGGAAAACATTGTCCTGACTAGCATTGGGCAACTCTTCCTGTTTCACTTTGTCCCACATTCAGATCTTAGTAAATTCTGATCCACTACAAGTTGAAATGAAACACCAAACAGCCTCTGCCACAGACCTCTGAGGAAGAAATCATAAGGAACACCATGGCGCAAGCCACGGAAATAACTATTTGAAGGATGGCCCGTTTGAAAGATTTCGCTGCCTTTCCCCCTATTGCATTGACCAAATGTATGAATTATAGATCCCACATCGTAATGGGGGCCATATTTCATCCCGTTGGCATTTGCACAGCCCACGGCCAAGTCTCGGCAATAGGAAGGCTGGCACTAAGCCCAGGTGCAGGAACTGGACAAGTCACATTCATTGCTTAGATCTGATTTTCCTGAGAAGCACGATGGTCCACACTGTTCCCCTCGCAGCTTCTAAACAATGCTGCCGGCTTCGGCAGACATTGCCTGCTGTTCGCTGGTGGTTTTAATCTGATTTCATGGCAGTGTTAACATTATAACTTCATGTGAGGAACTGACAGTATAACGCTCTGATGGTCATTTATCCATTCCAGCCCATCCATGTATGCCTTTGCTTTGTCCTATCCTATTTATTTATTTCTTGGATTTATATCCCACCTTTATCCCAAAATGGGATAAATAAATTCAAAAAGATACACAAACTGGGTGACCTTGGTCAAGCAATAACAATAACAACAACAGCAACAACAATGACAACAGTCTTTCATACATACCTACAGCTGTCCTCCCCTGTCAGCCGCCAGTTCACAGCTTGCTGTAAAACAATAGATTGAATCGTGATTACAGTGCACCCTTGCCTTACGCGGGGATTTGTTCCAGACCCCTCTGCGTAAGGCAAATAGTGCATATACTCGAGCCCCATTGAAAATAATGGGGCTTGTGCATGATGCATGGCGCGGTGAGTGCGCCACAGATGCGTGCAGCATTACAACTTCCATTGCGTGGCTTTCAGCATAAGTTGAAAACCGCATAAAAGGTGCCTGCATATGACACGGGTGCACAGTATTTTAAACTCGGCGGATAGGACCCTATTAAGGGGCTTTGTGATGTAAATGTCCACCTATGGAATCATGTATCAATTGTGCTTTGCAGCTTTTAGGCTGAATGGCAACATTGCACAACTAAACTGAGACACCAACTGAACACGTAACCAAAGGAGCAATGATACTGGGTATAAAACTCCACTTCCTCCACTTTGAAATGAATATTCCACTTCAAACCAAAAAAGCCCAACCACTTCCAAAGGGCCACTTAAACCAACAGAAATCCAGCTATCGAATCAATCGAACTTACATTAGTATCGATTTACCAAGTTCCCATCTAGTCAACGTGTCTATTTTAATTACAACTCATGCTTGTATTGCGTTATGTAGTTAGATCATAGTTTCTGGGGAAAGGTCGTAAGTACAAGTACCTTGCTACATGTTGTGAGTTATTGTTCAGTGCTCCATTTTGAAATATGGCAAGTCAGTACTGCTGTCTTTGGGATCCCCCTGTTTCTTCTGTTGAGTGGGGTCAACACTTTACACCAAGAATTGCCCTGGTGACACTATGGAGCGATCATACTTTGGACCCACTGTATCTTTTCCCCCAATGACTTTCAAGGTGAATTATAGCTCTGCCTTCTAATACACCGTGAGGTCATCTCTCAAGAACTCCAATTGCACTTATGCCAACAGAAAGAGATTGTGCCCAGCAGGTAATTAATTTCCTCGGAGCAGTTTCTCACACCAAAATTGGTCACCGTCTGCTCAATTAGAGGAGTATTTTTGCAAAAGGGGAGAACTTAACGTGAATCGTGGGGTTTCAAATCAGCAACAAAACGTGCGGCGCGGGGGCCGAGAAAGCATCACATCGCCATCTGGGATTGACAGCGGCTCAGAGGTTTTTGGATGACGCTGGAAAAACTCAGACCCCTAGTAACTTTGGAAATTGCCGGCGCATCTCATTTTAGCCTTTGCCTTCTCAACCAAAATCAACTCCTGCATTCAAAAAGATGCAGCTATCCTGCCAACAGCAGAGCAGTGGGAAATGCTGAAGAGCAGGCAGCTGCAGGCAGATGTAGCTGGCTGGTTGTTTTGGGATGATAAATCTAATTGGCGTTTTATAGGAGGGAGGGCGGTTTTGACGGGAACTAAGAGAGTTATCCAATGTGTTGAACACTATTCACAACAAAGGTTCAGAACCTTGGAGCAATCCTGTGAAATCCAAAGTGGTTCTAGTACAGAGGTTCTCAACCTTTGATCCTCCAGCTGTTTTGGACTTCAACACCCAGGAGCCTTTGCCAGCATGGCCAATGATGAGGGAACCTGGGAGATGAAGTCAAAAGCATCTGGAGGACCAGAGGTTGAGAACCACTGTTATAGTAGAACCTAGAACGAATTCACCATCATGAAGCAACTGTCGTAATTGTGATAGTCCCCACAGCTATGCCTCCACCAAGAATCGAAAAATATATCCAAGTGTGTTGACCTGTATCAACCAAAGACTTTTAGAGATCCAATGGGTCTCCACTGGCCAGTCAAGAGCAAACGGTCAAAAATATGTTAGATGACAGAAAGAATAGACCATACCCATATAATCTTGTTGAGAAAATCCATCTTCTCCACCGCTAGGATTGCAAGTAAGTCCAGAATGAAGCAGAGTCTTTCTGGAATCTTGTGCAGACATAGATCATAGGCAGAGATTCCACTCCAGAAGCTGATGGACTTCTGTATCCAAGTCAAGCCTGAGTAGCAAAGATGAACATGTAATGCCATTGTACACAGAGATGTGGATGTGCATGTGCATGAGATGTGTGTAATCATGAGCATCAGATGGACATTTCATTGTGCATTCAGTTTCACATTCGGGAATGAATTCATGTGTGCAGTGTTGGCATTCAGCTCAAAGACTGAATGCAGCACAATCAATGCATATCCCCACATGGGGGGATTTAAGGCACACAAACAGATGTAGGCTCTGCACCACTGGATGGACCTTCACATCTATCCCTTTTCCCACATGTCCCAGGCCGTTTTGCATTGTTCTAGGGAACTATCCAGCAACAAAGTGAACTGGGCGAGTTAGAGAAGGAGGCACCGAAAATCTCCCTTCCCCAAACTCCCTTACGTCAACTTACCTTTGGTATTAAACCATGATATTGCAACACGGCTGAAACAATTCTTAGCTATGCATGCTAACAGTGACCTTTTAATCAGCCAGCCAGGAATCTCATTTACATCCGGATCTTGGCAGGGGTGAATGAAAGGGCAAGCTTTCTTCCTCACTCTGGAAGGAAGAGAAGAGGGATGTCAGGAAGGAACATTAGTTCCAGGTTGGAACAAAGGTCAAAGCTAGCAGAGTTTTAGACATTGCAATTGGATCTCAAACTTCATAACTATTTTGGGACAATTATTTTACATCAGACACTTTCTTACACTCTGGATCAACCAATGTGTATACCTTAGCTAGTACAGTCAGCCCTCCATATCCATGGATAATCATACGCAAAGGGATCTTGTAGCAACAAGAAGCATAAGCTTTTGTAGACCAGGTGTACTTCATTAGATGCATGAAGTGATAAAGTCCGCTTATAAAGGCCCTTCCTGGGCATCACTTCACTCCATGCATCTGAGGGAGTAGACCAACTCTACCAAAGCTTATGCTCCCATAGTTTTTGTGGATTTTTAGGGCTATGTGGCCATGTTCTAGAATAGCTTATTCCTGACGTTTCATTGCTGGAATAAACTCTTCTAGAATATGGCCACATAGCCCAAAAAGCTATGGATGCTGGCCATGAAAGCCTTCGACTTCACTTATGCTACCATCTTCTTTCTCTCAGTTACTCTCAAAGGTGCTACAAGATCCCTTTGCATACTCATTTTTAGTGGTCCATTTATTTCCCCTCAAAAAGGCACACCTGGGTTTATGTGCATTTTCTTTCCCCAAAGTACACCACAATTCTCACGAATGTGCAGACTCCAGACATCAAAGGCTATGCGAAGTCCCTCTCACAGCAAGTCTTGGCAGCTGTGCAACGGATAGTTTCATCCAGAATCTGGATCTCAGCAATCTTTCATATTTATGCTTAGAGCTCAAGATGCCAGGGTTTGAACGTCGGACATTTTGCAAGCAGAACACTAACAAGGAAAATTGAAGGAATAAATGACTTGAAGGCACACAACAAGAATATCTATCTATCTATCAACCATCTTTCTATCCACCTTACATGAGGAGACACTATGCCCTAGATGCTACAGTCCAAACTAGAGTAGACCCATGCACCAATAGGAGCTACAATGGGAGTTATGTAGGTTTGACTCCCCATTCAAGGATGGATTCAACAAACCCATTTCAATTGAGACTTCCAAGATGATTCAGACTCCCAGGACAAGGACTGACTGGGGGGTTATGGGAGTTGTAGTCCAAAGAAAGACATTGATTTAGGGTTCTTGACCAAATGTAGCTCCTTTTTGAGGCATGTTCCGTTCTATGATGCAGAATCGAGCCCTGAGCATCATTTTGATCTTCGCCAAATGAAGGAGAGGGAAAGGAGTATGTGTCTTTTTTTAACATTCCAGCAGGATTTGGATTTGCACAAAACAATATAATAGGCAATAGGGGGTGAGGAAGGAGTAGGGAGGGATAAGAAGAGCCAGCAAGTAGTAAATTAGTTTATTGTGTTCCTAGATGCCGAATCCCCTTAGGGGATTCCCAGCAAGTCTGTTGCTTCTTCTTTTTTTATTGGAGTTCTGCATTGGAGTTATAAACCCTTTAAATGAGTTGAGATCATTAGGGAAGCTCGGCTGATCACTGATGAAAAAATATAACAATTAAAACAAAGCCCGGGAAGAGGGAAAGGAAAGGAGACGGTGCATGGGCACATTAGAGACAGAGAGTGAGCGAGCAAGATATTAACACTTAATAACAAATACTAATAATGGCACAGTATCGGGTCCTAATTAAAAGTTTCTAAAAAGGGGAGGAGGAAAAGAGGAGAATTAATCTGGAGATTTTTTTCTCCAGGAGCAGCTTCTGATGGGGATTAAAGAATCCATTGTGGCTGGAAGCAGGAAAGGAGGGAGGTTGCAGTGAGATGTAGAAAGCGAGGGTATCTTTAGGGGTGTGCAAAGAGTGTGGATCACACTGGGTGACACCCTAATCATAGAATCATGGGTCTGATTCCCACTACCTTTTAAACCAGATCGCAAATCATTTTGAACTGGTTCAAATGACACCTGTTCTCACTTGAATCAATTTGCTGAAACAATTCAGAGAGAGGGACCATGCGCAAACCCATTTAACCAGTGTCTTTTTGACACTGATGTTCTGCCCACTCAATGCAGACAACAGTTTGGAGAGAAAAGCTCTGAATCTGCAAAAATAATCCAGTTTGGCACCACTTTGGCTTCATTCTCATTTACAAATAAATCACTGTGCAATCCGAATCAATGGATCGATTTGACAGCGGAGCATGGTTCCCACTACATTTGCCCCAATCGTATTTTCTCCCACTACATTTGCCCCCGTCACATTTTTTCCCCTCTAAAATAATCCACTAATGGTTCCCATTCATAGATGAATCAATTCAAAATGATTCGGTTCCAACTGGCCGAAGGGGAAATTTAAATCTGATCCGCATGTGGTTAACACTTGCGCAGATTCAATTTATCGAAAAAGAAGTAGAAAAAATAATGTCAAAAAGGCGCAGGTTAAATGGGTCTGGTTCAAACCGATTCACAATACGATTTAAAAGGTAGTGGGAATGAGGCCTTTAATTGTTCTGGCTCAGTGTCATGAAAATCTCAGTTTTGTAGATCCATGAGACATTTAGCCTTCTCTGTCAGAAAGCCCTGCTGCCATCAAAGAGCCCAAATCCCAGGATGCCATAGCGTTGAGCCATGACACTTAAAGCAGTGTCAAACTGCATTATTTCTGCCATTCAGATGCAACCAAGGAGAGGGCCTTCCCTGCAGAGTATATACAGATTATACTTATGACCGCGCTGCTAACATTTCGGGGAAATATGGCTCCTCTTTTCGGTGACCAGCAAGTCTGAGATGGATTCTCCCTGCCGCCACCCTCCTCTTCATTTTTCTCCTTCTTGCACGTCTCAAAAGACAATGCCACATATTTTTTTTAATTACTGTCGCTCTTTGCTTCTCGTTATCTTAATTAACTCTGACTTGCGGCCTCTTCTGGGGGGAAGCTAGGCCTTGGCTTGACTTCTGCATTGTGTTTTGGAAAGATAGGGGGGTCCATGATCATTAGAGGCAGGCTGGATTGAGAACCGATGGCAGCCAAAAGGTGTTGCCCAAAGCATTAATCTTCAGTGCGTTGATGTGGAAGACTGAGAAGTGTAACGTGTGCATGTGTTCTGGAGGAGTCCATTGGAAAGAAGCAACCAAATTTCAGTGAACGTGGGCCATGGATGCCCCTCTCGGCTAAATCTACACTGCAGAAACAATGCAGTTTGATATCACTTTAACTTCCAAGCCTCAGTGCTATGGCATTTGGGGTTGTGTCATTTTGAACTGGTGCCACAGCAAACTGCAAATCCCACAATTCCATATTATTGAGCCATGGAAGTTAAAGAGGTTTTGGAGAGAAGATATTTTGATTCTGTTCTTTGATTTTGCAAAAATGCAAAACCTGAAACCACCTCTCTCTTTTTTCCAGTCTTGGCCTCTCTTTTTTTTTCCTAGTGCCATGCATAAAATTGTTTCTGCCACCCTCCCTCCATCGTTCTCATTTAATTTAAGAGGAAAGATATTGGTTTCAGAGGGGGAGGAATAAAGGAAAGGAACGCTGGAGAAACTCTCATAAAAATTCTCATCGTCGGCAGGTTTTTTGCGCACCCAGGATCTTCAACAACAACTTTGGCAGAAGGTGAACTCCAAAACACTCCAAAATATTGTTTTACTAACAAAAAAGGGGCTCACGTGTTGGAACAACGATTCTTGTGGAGGGGAAAAGTGAAGGAAGGCTTTCTGCAGAACGCTACATCCAGGCCCCCTGCTTTGCATAATGAATGGCCCAAGGTCTTTTAATAAACTCATAGAAATTAGGACAATGGAGAAAGGTTTGTTTCATTCTTGATCATGTGGCGCTGCTTCGGCAACGACAACCTCCTGGTGGGGCGAAGGTTTTCACAAAGGAAAGAAGTGTGTTTCAGCGTATCAAAATGTCCCTCCTTGGAAATGGGAACCACTGCAAGATTCAGCCCACTTTGTGGAATGGATGCCGGACTTAAGCTGCTTATAGCGCAAGTCGACATTGTGCTCCCAGCGAACCTATGTTAGTTTGGCTTGATTTTAGCTGCCTTGGACATCTGTTGCAATGGATCGGCAGAATATATCTCCTTCTTTTAAAAAAGGAAAAATCAATTAAATCAATTTCAAGAGGGTCAGGATGACCTTCGGAAGGCCTCTCCGCGCGTCTTTGCCTGCCTCAGCACCAGATGGGTTTCCGCCAGAGATAACAGTCAGCTCCGTCGGTTCAACCCCAAGGCAAGCAACCGATGGTAGGAAACGTCTCTCTCTACATTTTCTCTCTTCCTAATGTGACACGTTGGATGAGAGAAGCCTAGGAGCAAGTAAGTGTGTGTACAGACACACATACACAAATGCGTCGAATGCTTTTTCTTCTCATGCGTTAATTTGCAGGATGATGTTGCATCCCATTCTTGCTCACGTAGAAAGCTTGGAATTAGCAAACTATTACTAAGAGGAGGAAAAGAAGGGGAAAAAAGAGGGAGAGGGAGAAGAGGAGGAGAAGGAAGAAGAGAAGAACTAGAAGAAGAAGGGAAAGGGAGAAAAGGAGATGCAGCGGGAGAAAAGAAGAGAAGAACTGGAGCCTTCCACAGTTGTCCCTCTCTTACTCTATCTCGTTTTGGCCCATGGTCCTATAGCAATGGGTTGCATTTAACAGTCCCTCTATGGACTTTCTCTTTTAGGACCCCCATCAGAACTAAGTCTTAGGGTAGACATATACAGGGAATGGCTACTCCTCAAGTACTGAGGTTGAAATAAAGTAAGATGTAGCTTGGCACTGAACGCTCAAGTCTAACTTAACTCCAAAGGGGAAGGAATGATCTCAAAGTTCATTAAGCGGCTTTGGTATAGTGGATTTTTGTGGCTTTTTTGGGGCTATGTGACCATGTTCTAGAAGAGTTTCTTGCTGACGTTTCGCCAGCATCTGAGGCTGACATCTTCAGAGAATGATGGCATGGAAGAGAGTGGGGTATATAGAGATATATCCTTTTCACCCTGGGTATATATATCCCACACAGCACGCATCTATATCTATATATCCTACTTTCTTCCATGCCAGCATTCTCTGAAGATGCCAGCCACAGATGCCAGCCACAGATGCTGGCGAAACGTCAGGAAGAAACTCTTCTAGAACATGGTCACTCAGCCCAAAAAACCCACAAAAAACTATGGATGCCGGCTATGAAAGCCTTCGACTTCCCATATCCATAATGCCTTCTCCCCCTCTTGCTCTCTGTACCCAATGACTCAGAAAGAGAGGAAGAAAAAATATCCCAGGTCTCCAGCGAGAGGGAGGTATTATGTCCATGCCACCTGAGATCTATGCAGTAAATT
The DNA here is from genome assembly GCF_019175285.1 of Sceloporus undulatus. Classification (NCBI taxonomy): domain Eukaryota; kingdom Metazoa; phylum Chordata; class Lepidosauria; order Squamata; family Phrynosomatidae; genus Sceloporus; species Sceloporus undulatus. The sequence goes on along the minus strand of NC_056528.1, from coordinate 14,357,203 downwards.
GAAACTCGGCTGCACATATCTCCACCTTATTAAAGGAGGTTAATTTGAGGAGGCAGTCAACACGAGAAGAATAGTATTCAAGAAGAAGTGGTGGAAGAGGGGCTTTTCAACATCTGTCATGGCTGGAAATGAAAATACCTGGGAAGTTGAAGCGCACTTATTCGTGATGATGAATGGCGATTTCCAATTAGAGTTTTACTCATTATTCATTATGGTCTCTCTCTCTCTCCTCCTCCCCGCCTTCTCTCTTTTGTGTTACTACTCATCATGAGGTTCATATCCCTATATTGATATGCTAACTCAAACTGTATAAGCTAAAAAAAGGGTCAGCTAAAAAGCTCTGGACATTTGATGAATACCGACAAGGGCATTACAGCAGGTAGATAGGTAGTGACTGGGGGGTGGTACAAGGCGAGGGCATTATCCCCCCCCCCAAAAAAAACCTTTGAAAATACAGTTTAGGCATCCAAAGAAAAAGGAGCAGGCCAAGCCACTGAGGGAATTTGCAAGCACAGCAAATCTAAGCAGTGTCTGAGTCTCTTCTCCCTCTCTTCTTCTTTTGGTTGTCCTTTTTTGTCTTCTTCCTCCTCCTTTCTCTCCTTCACTTCTTCCTCCTCCTTCTCTTTCCCTTTATCCTCGCCCTCATCTTCTGCTAATGCATCCCTTCCCCCTTCCCTCTCCTTCTTCTAGTTCTTCTCATTTTCATCCTCTTCCTCGTCTCCATCCCCTTCTGTTTCTCTTCATCCTCCTCTACCTCTTCTCACTCCCCCTCTTTTATCTAGTACTTCTCTTCTTCCTCTCCCTCTTTTCTTCCAGGTCTTCTCTTCCTCCTCCTCCTCCTCCTCCTCTTCTTCTCTCTCTTCTTCTCTTCCTCCTCCTCCTCCTCCTCCTCCTCCTCCTTCTCCTTCTTCTTCTACTTCTTCTCTTCTTCCTCCTCCTCTTCTGAGCCTCTATTTTTCAGGAGAGTAGATACAGCGAAGCCATACTCAAGAGGAAAAAACACTGCTCCCTTTCCTCACTTCCGTCTCCAACTTTATGGAACTGTTCAAAGAAGAAGAAAAAGTCCAATGAGGGAAGGGAGGCATACTTTTTGGGGCCTTTTTTTGCTTCAGACGAGGAAATGTCAAAGCCCAACGTTGACGGACCTCTTCTCCATCCTTGAGCTGACTAAGTGAGGCAGGTTTCAGCGCAGGGAGGAGACGGCCTGGATTATATGACAGCCCAAGATGAATCTTTCAGTGACAGACCTGGGCTCATTTGTTCAGGCGCATTGAGAAAGCTGTCAGTCATTGAGTAGTTTTCAAGGCACAGTTTAACTTAATTTTAGCTAATATGCAGGAATCTGCCTAATAGCAAGCTGTCAAGGGGACAAGGGAATTGGAAGGGGTTACAGGGCAAGAAGAGAGGTTGCCATGCTATTCGTTGCTCTTCAGGAGTTCTTACTTGGGAGAACTTTTCGAAGGGACCCAACTAAGGCCAGCCCTAGATATATTGCTGCCTGAGGTATAAAGACAAAATATTCACAATTCATCATTCCAAAAATGGTTTCCCAACAGTTGGGGGAGAAACTATCAGGAACAATATGAGATTGGAGAGACTTTCTTTTGCAGTTTCCCCCCATCATTTGAATGTTAACTGTCTTCTCATTGTGAGAAGGCCGTCGGAAGCTGTGCCGTTTACGAAGATTGTTCTCGGTTCAGGACTTGTTCTGTGCAAAATTTCACACATTGGCTATTTTGAAAAGCATTATTTCTGCACAATGTTATTATTTTCTATGCCAAAAAATGCTGCCTTCCGAGACTGAAAATAGGGTAGCTGGGGTTTATTTCATGCAAAACACCATTCCTTGTGTAGTTAGAAAGTGCCACTATATTTACATATACATACATATATATATTTGTGCAGAATAAGCACTAATTCTCATCAGTCCAGGTTTCTTGTTTTCTCAACACTAGAGAAACCTCCCTCCCTCCCTCCCTCCTTCCTTCCTTCCATCCATCCTTCCTTCCTTCCGTCCTTCCTTCCTTCCTTCCTTCCTCCCTTACTCTCTCTTCCTTTTTACTCCTTTTGAATATTTCCTTCCAGCTGTACAATCTTCCCATGTTCATAGATGTCCATCCAAGTTGGACTGCAGATACAGTTTCTGTAGCTCACAATAAACTTTTCCAATCATTTGCGCATTTGGTTTTTATTTGGCTTCGCCGCTCGCGCTCTGACTTACAGGAACAGATACTCCAGGAGCCCTTCTCTCATCGTCCTTTTCCTTCGAGGTCGCTGTCATTTGGAATCTATCAAACCAAGCTTCCTCGGCACCCAGAAGGAAAGTCAGAGCGACTTTCGCAGGGAAAGCTGGCTGCTCAGGTGCAACCGGGAGTTTGCCCTGAAGATTTGTCCCGTGAGAGACTGCAAATTTATTTCCAATCCATTGCAGTTTATTTTTATTTCATTATTTTCCCCTCCTGGAAAGTTCAATATTTTCTCCTGCTCTTGGCTGCTTCTCCCAGCAGGTGCCCTACAAAATTGTCTCTCAGCAACTTTGTCCCCATGGATTTTTCTCCAGTTGGCTTTTCCCCCCCTGACAAATCTTGCAATGTGACCTTCAAGGTTGGTGACACTGTGTCCTAGACTTTCAGCAAAAAGGATTGCGGTGGAAGAAGGAACTATCCAGAGATAGACGGTAGAAGGAAGAAGGGATGGGAGGAGGAAGATGAGGAGGAAGAGAAGGGAAGTCCAGACTTAGCCGTGCTTAGAAAGTACCCCATGGCTGCATCCACACTGCATAAATATTCCCGTTTGACACCGTTTTAACTGTCACGCCCCAGTGCTATGAAAGTCTGAGAACTATGGTTTCTTGTGGCACCAGAGCTCTCTGACAAAGAAGGCTAATGTCTCACAAAACTACAATTCCCAGAGTTCTGTGGCACTGAGTCATAGCACAGTTATAGTGTTGACAAGCTGGATTATTTATGCAAGGCGGTTGCAGCCCCAGTGGCACAAATCCATATGTGAGTCCCAAAAGGAGTAGAGCGTTCATTCAAATCCCATTGATTCAACTGAGAACCTCAAATGCCTTGGGATGGGGGACTAAAAAGATGATGAAAATGTCCTCACACTCCCAGAAGGTGTTTAGTGACATTTGGGGGAATATATATATATATATAGTATGATGATGATGATTTTGCAGGACCTTCCTCTGTGGATTCCATAAATCCAGCCTAGATTGACAGAGTCTGTAGAGAGAACTTGTAGATCACCTTCGAGACTAACTGAAAGAAGTTGGCAGCATGAGCTTTCGTAGACCTCAATCTACTCCTTTCATTTAGTCTCAAAGATGTGAAGTCGAAAGCTTTCATGGCCGGCATCCATAGTTTTATGTGGGTTTTTCAGTCTATGTGGCATGTTCTAGAAGAGTTTATTCCTGATGTTTCACCAACATCTGTGGCTGAAGATGCCAGCCACAGATGCTGGAGAAACATCAGGAATACACTCTTCTAGACCATGGCCACATAGACTGAAAAACCCACATAAAACTATGTTCTACAGGATCTCTCTACATACTGATTCTAGAGACTAAAATGGCTATATCTTTGAATTCTAGATTGACATACTTGATCAACTAAGCAAGCCAGATCACATTTTTTGGAGAGAAGAAGTTGTCACCAATTTGCATCCTTCCTCCTTCCCATCTGTCCTTTCTCTGGTGCGGTTATATTCCGGTTCCCCTGCTAGCCCCCCTCGGCTGTGAAGCCCGAATCACCGTATCGAATCAATTTGTTCTTCACCTTTGTTATGTAAATCCTCACCACATGGATACGGATGCACCATGACAGATACATGGATTGGATGTGTGTATCCATGGAGTGAAAGGAACTTTATCCAATCTGCACTTCTAAGTCAGATACATAACCGTGACAGACCCCTTCCTTCACTTCAGTAAAGTAATATCCTGGATGGAGGAAGCGGTTCATCAAGTGGCATGAGATGCCCTTAAGATAGGTAGATGGCAGATAGACAGACTGATAAACAAACAGAGGAGAGGTAGATGGAATAGCTGCAAGCGGCCAACAACAAAGTCGGAGAAGAGGTATGAGAACTGGGATTTAGCAACGGACGCAACAAGGCAGCGAGGCTGAAGGAAAAGCGAGCAGAGCAGAAAGATAGTTTGCATCTTCGTTCCCACAAGTGGTCCGTGATTTCTGCAACAGAGTATACGCAGATGTGTGCACATGTGTATACGCATTTAGTACAATAGAAGTGTTCCCAGGCATTCTTACTTTAACCGAAAATGTGGTACCGGAGGCAAAAATAGCATGGGAAAAATAAAGTTCCTACTCCATAAAAGAAGAAGAGATGTTTGGCATGTTTCAGGCCTCCTGGACGAATCAAGAAAGTTGGGAGATAAGCTCTTGAAAGTCTATGGAGAAAGTTGATGAACAAGCGCATGGTAATTTTGTGCAATTAAAGAACCCAGAAACTGCCCAGCCAAGTCCTGCCTTCATGATCACAGCATTCCCCACTCCTCTTTCTCCTCCGATTTACTTTGTGGATTTTAAAAAAAGAAGAAGGGAAAGGGAAATATAATAATACAGAAATAGAAGTTGAATAGACACCCGCAGGGGTTGTATTTTTAGCAGCTCATCCTTTGGAGGAGGAGAGGCCCAGAGGTTTCAGACTCTAATTACGAAGCTGGCAATATGGAAAGCAGAACAATGGAGAATGTCTTGTGTGTTTGCATAGGGGTTTGTGGGGGGGATTTCTGGAAGCGGCTGCTATTAGCCGGTATGAAAGAGATCCCGTTCCATAGGTATCCTCATAATCCAGAGCCCTGATGTGCTGGGACAGAATAACCTGGGGTTTTATCTCAGGACTTGTGGTTTTGGGCCTAGTATTTTAGCAGTGCACAAGAATGCATGCAGAGATCAATCACACACAGAAGAGAATCAACCCCAAATTGCTTTTTTGCATGGTTTCATTGATGGGTAGAGTGTTTTACTGATGCGATAGTAGGGCAGCAGCAGAAGAATGGACTTTATGACCATAAACTGTTGTGTGCCTTTGAGTCGTTTCTGAATGGAAACTAACAATCCCACAATTTTAACAAACCCCATATAGAGCAAGTCAAAAAAGCTCAGGCACTGAAGGACCATTCTGCCCCTGGAAGGTAAAAAAACAAACACCTCCAAAAAGGTGTGCTTTATGTAAACATGGAAATGCATCATCTGCTAGGTCCAGAGCCATTCCTCTCTTAAATCTCTGCTTTATTGCTTTATTACGGAAGGCAACGTCCCATAAAAGAAACTCTCGCAGATGTCTGAACATCACGCGGCAGCTGCGGCGAGTGAGCGGGGGGGAAGGAAGGCGCGAGTTTGTGCAATAGGACATGTTAAGCGTGAGTTATAATATGTTGTTGGGGGGGCATGTTAATGATCAGAAGGACCTCTTCCAGCTCCTTTAAGGTTAATCAAGTCGGCATTTGTGTCAGGTGTAATGTCTAATTAAAATGATGGAAGGCGCACAAATGCCTTCTGGCAGAGGAGGCAAATGGCACAGAGAGGCAGCCTCGGTGCCATATTGGTTTAGAAAATCGATAAGACGAGCTCATTTTATCCCCGTGTATCTCCACGTTTGCCATCCGACGGGCTCATTTGAAAAGGCGCCAGCTTGGCTTGCTGTCTAGCTCTCTGGGAGGCGGAAAGGTTCGCGTGTATCTCTTAAGATAGAAGAAGAAAAGGCACAAGGGATTGGAAGCAGGCAGGAGAAGTGTGCAAAATCTTCCAGATTCACCCCAAACGAAGTGTACAAAATCTTCCGGATTCACCCCAAACGAAGTGTGCAAAATCTCATAGAATTATCCAGAAGAAATCGTCAGGATCATCCAGCTTCTTCCAGAAGACATGCGTTAAATCTGCTTCCCCTTGAACTTGAAAAAGCTTTAAGAGTTGTGTCCTCTGTGACTCCAGAAAGCTTTGAGGGTTGTGTCCTCTGTGACTTGAGAAAGCTTTCCATGGAATCATTGAACCATGCAAAGATGGATACTCCGACCCACAAAAAGGGTCAAGAAAAATCAGGGGAAAGTAGCCAAAGTATTCTCTGATATTATAGAAGAACTACAATTAATAGACACTTAGAGATTCGGAGAAAGTAATAAGACAGATGATACTTTCTTTTCCCAAACACTCATCAATTATCCTCCAGAATAAATGTGATTTGGATTTCTAGTAGCATGAGAAATAGGCTTCGGAAAGTAGAAATTTTGCCAAAGCCAATCTCGGCTCCCGATCCTGTGTTGATGACAATCACAGGTAAAATATACGCTAGTAGATAGAGATTAAATGAATTACTACAGGGGAAAGAAGAGATCTTAAAGGAATGTAAAAAGGGAGTTGATCCCATAAAAACCCAATGGAGATAGCAGGCCGAGGGGGAATAGTGATATGAAATCAAAGCTCAATACTACAAGTGAGTGTTTTCCCAAACAACTGAATATCGAAGGGTGTAAACATGTCAAACATTGTGGAACAATGTTGAACATCATCTTGGAATAAAGAGTTTCCAAATCGCGGAAAGTATATCTTCCAAAGATTGCAACAGCCCTATGGCTGTAGTGTTGTTTGAGGGAGATGGCTGAGACATGCTTCAGGAGCAAGGGCAATTTTTCCTTGAATGATCTATTTGGCGTCTGTGGTGTGTGCATTTTCCTGGTCAATTTTCCCCCCATAAATGAAGTATTTCATAAACGATTCCACTGTTTGAGTGCAGATTGCCTTACAACTTGAGATGTCCCCAACTGCAACCAAGCGTCTCCAGTCCAAGCTCTTGTCCATCAGCAAATAGCAAGACAGAGCAAATGTTGGCTGATTGTAACAAGGAATGAGATGCTCATGTTGCAGACACTTTCATTTGCTAAATCCTCACAGTAGCGACACCCAGATCCCTCTCACACAACACACAAACACACACTTCTCCGAAAGGCCTGTCTGATTGCGGTTCACTTCTGCCCATCTCTTCTTGTTGCCTTTATTTCCAGAGGAGGACACGAGAACAGCTTGACGTCTGCCAAGATGTGTCAGGAAATCTGTTTGATTTCTGTCTGTGTAAAGCTTCATCTATTAGTAAAACAAAAGTCCTTGGTCAGGCTTGGAGCAGTTAGCCCCATTTTACAGAGAGGAAAAGAGGTGGCCTTTGTCTTCTACCATTAAGGAAGCCATTAAGATTGATTCCCTCAACATTTCATAGGTCTGTCTGAGGTTCAACCATGGAACTGGGGTTGAACAAGTTTTCCAGTTCCTCAGTAATGGCCAAAATCCTGTATCAAGGTCTGTAATTTAGTAGTAATAGTAGTAGTAGTAATAGTTTCTGACTTGTGGGGACCCTAAAGCAAACCTATCACGAGGTTCCCATGGCGAGGCTTCTTCTGAAGGGACTTGCCATTGCCATCATCTGAGGCTGAGAAAGTGTGACTTGCCCAAGGTCACCCAATGGATTTCATGGCTAAGCGGGGATTCAAACCTGGGTTTTACATGAATGGGTTTATGTTGTGATTGCCTTGATACGAATTGTGTTATTGCACAACTTCAGCCGTGTGGCACCCAGGTGTGGCATGCTCTCCCCAAGGAGGCGCAATTGGTGCCAACACTCATTTAAAACCTTGGCTGTTTATCAATGCCTTGGGCCTTCATTCACCCTCAATGCTGTTGTACGTAGTTTCAAATCCGTTATAATGTTTTAAGACAGTTGGACAGGCTGTCTCTGGGAAAAGGTCCACCTTGACAACCCATCACCTTTGAATCTTTCCTGGTGGGCGACAGACAATAACCACACATCCTGCTACAGAAACACAAACAAGAGAGGAAGAAAAAGAGCTCACAATGTGAAGACTACATTTTGGAATTCTCCTCTAGTGTGGCCTTTAAGCGCACCAGACAATGGCAGAGTCGTCTTGAAAGCCGGGCTTAATTTATGCATGACAGTGATTAAAAGTGAGAGTGAGAAGAAGATGGAAATTAACAAATCCATCTTTATTGCCAAGATCCCATTATGACTGCGAGGAGGAAAAAGAGAGAGAAATTGGAATTGGGGATGTCAGATGCAATCTGGAACGTATTTGAGAGCAGCCCATCATCCCACTTGGGAAATATCCTTAGAAAGTTGGATGGGAAAACGCTGGTGGGATGATGCATTTGCCCTTACGATGAGTCAATGCCTCATCTGCAGAAGGTGCTGGTGGAGGAGTTACAAGTTCACTTGGTTCTCTGGAACAAAAAGGATAAATAAATTGTGCAATCTAAAATACAATTACTGACTGTGCAGCGTTGCTTTGCATGCCATCTGGTGGTGCATCAATATGGCGAAGATAACGTGGGTGTGCGCATGTGTTAGTGTGTGTATATATACCTCTCATCCAGTGAAAGAAAAATCCCATTGCTATGCCTGGTGCAGTCTTTTAACACTAAATCAGGTGGGCGACTAGGAGACAGGTAGGGGTCTGTCTTATGACATGGAGGAATATTCATCTTCATATAAACAGTCCTTTCCAGTCTAGAACACATTACCCTTCAGTAAGAAGAAGCTCAGGGGAAACATTCTCTCATTCAGTGGTTTCCAAACCTTGGTCATCCAGATATTTTGGACTCCAGCTCTCAGAGTTGCTGACTGTTGGCCAAGTTGGCTGGGGCTTCTTGGAACTGGAATCCAAAACCAAAGTTTCAGAACCACTGCTCTAGTTTAATTTTCTCCCTTGATAGGTTAGTTTCCCAAGTGCTTGGAGATATCTGCATTTCTATCTAGGGCAGTTTCCAATTCAGTGGGGCAGAAACAAGATCTGAATCTCAAATGAGCTGTCCAAAGAAATTATAGGAGTACCTTTAAGACTAAAACCCAGAGCAGATTGACTCCTCACCGACTGACAGGGAAGCTGTCGGCTGCCACTGCTTGTATGTGTGCCAATAGAGAGGTAGATAGGTAGTTACTGGAAGAAGGTGCACTGAATATGGCAAACCTTCCCAATTTTAATTGAAGTGAAATAATCCCATCCTAAATGTTTGGGATTATGTCGTAGTGAAGAGACTGAGCTATGAGTCCTAAATTCCCTGGTTCAACCTCATTACATTAGCCATGATCTTGGTCAATCCATTCCCTCCTAGCCCTAGTCCAATATACACATCTGCAATATGTGCAAAGTAATACCGAACTGCATTGTAGGGTCACTGTAAGAATAACTATAGAGTTCCTTTCACACTACACAATGATAGCAATGCATTTCACATTAACCATATTGGGAATGTCCCATAGAATCATAGTTTGGGGAGGGGTATTTTGCTTTCTCGGTCCATTAGCTCTAGTATTTCATCACACTACAGACCCAAGGGTTCCATAGGATGTTGCCGTGACAATTAAGGTGGAATAGGGTGCTATAATTGTGTGATGCGAAAGGGCCATAGATCCTGCTTGTCAAATTCTTGGAAGGCATGGAAAGACATGCGTGTATGACTGTGGTGGCAGCTGCTCAACAGGCTGTGACACTTTCCCCCGGAAGTTAAAATATTCATGAATATTCTGTAACTTCACAGCGGCGTTGTCAATTGTTTCCTGAAGGCAGTTGGAGAAGGAAGGCTAGCAGGCAGGACAAAAATGATAGAAAATGACCTATGTTTCTACCTGTTGTATAGGTGTCAAGGAAGAGCAGGGCACAAGAAAAGGGAAGGGCAATTGGGTGGAAGAGAACAGCCATTAAAAACAGTGAGATGCGTGCTTGCTCACTCTCTCAGAGCTCTTTGCTTCTTAGCTCCTCTTTTCCGTCTGCAAATTTTGGTATGCAAGAGGCACCACAGCAGGTACTGGAAAGGTAGAAAATGAGGAAATCTCTCTGAGAAAGATTGCTGAAGTGTGAAGGTTGATTTGTTCATGATACAGATATGAAAGCCGGCCACAAGCATATTGGGAAGAAATGGTTGATTGGAAGAAAGCTGCCGGTAGGGGATGCTTCCTCACCCCATCAAATGGCTACATGGTCAAGAGCGGAAGGCCTACAATGCACATTGCACGGTGTGTTAAGCATCCTTTAAGACAGGTGACATTGCTACACTATTGCATAAAATGGAATGTAATGTGGCATGTGACAACTCTGCCTCCTGCTTTCTTCTTCTCCTCTTCTTGGTCCTCCTCCTGATAAAAATGAAGTGTGTTGTCCAGGTTGTCTAAGCAAAGGTTTCCTGAAATATGATGGACCTGTAAGAGGTCACTAGGAGTTGTGAATCATCATCATCATCATCATCATCATCATCATCATCATCATCATCATCAT
>NC_056528.1:14311942-14346890 GCF_019175285.1 Sceloporus undulatus | reverse complement strand
GTTAGGAAATAGCATTATGGATCTATAAGTGATACATATGAGCAAGGCCTAGGTAGTCATGATCACGGCACTATTGCGATGATCACAAAAGTGCCCCAGTCCTGTTTTACCTGGCATCAGCTAGTGTGAGCGATGGAGGTCTATTCTCCTGTCAATTGGTGCATAACAAACTCATGTTTCCACCTCCATCTTGGCAGCAATCTCTGGCGCATGGAGGGATTGAGACAGGGATATGTTTCAGATTTGCACACCAGAGATCACTGCTAGGAAGTGGGTAGAAATGCCAATCTACTGTGCCCTAACTGACAAGAGGACAGATGTATCCTGCATATAGTGTCCAGTACGCTGCTTACATATATCCAGCATGGTGTAGTGGTTTAAGCATTGGACTATGACTCTAGAGGCCAGGGTTCAAATCCTAGCTCACCCATGACCTTGTGCAAATCACATCCTCTCAGCCTCAGAGGATGGCAATGGCAAACCCACAAAAAATTATGCATGCCAACCATGAAAGCCTTCAGCTTCACATGACAATTCCCAGGATTCCCTAGCACAGACACAGGGCAGTTAAAGCAATCTCAAACTGGATTATTTCTGCACTGTGTTTTGGACCTAAGTAGCTGATACAGAACCTGAACCAACTGTTGTTTCAGAGCCACAGAAATAATATTCCTTTCTGCAGGGGTTCGCTGAGACTTGGACCTAATTTCAAGGTTCCTCCAGGATAAGAAAAGGAAAAGGTTGATCACGGCTGGTCTTGTCTTTACAGCTGCTGAGAGAGGTTGGGCACAGGGTGGGTAATATTGCAAAGGGAATCCAGATTCAGCTGCACCCCTCTGGCATAACTGACCCTGCTTGGCAAATTTTGGACAACTGAGCATGGACGGGGAACATGCTGAGAACTGGGAACATGTGACCCCCGATGATAAGGGTATTACCAGGCGGGGGGAAAGGAGAACTGTAATTAATCACTGACAGGCGCAAGCCACCGCTGAACCAACCAAGCTAATTTATTCAGATAACGTACACCGATTTAAGTTCAATGCCGCTGATGGATTTTCTAGAAGTCTTCCTTGCTAGCAAGGATGAAGCAATCTCCCTTTTCTCCTCCATTTCATTCACCCTTCCATGGATCCGAACTGCAGCTCTGCTGCAGAAATAATGCAGCTCGGTGCCTCTTTAACCACCTTGGCTCAATGGCTATGGCATTCTGGGATTCGTAGTTTGTTGCGGAACCAGAGCTAAATGACACAAGTCGGAAATGACTTGAGCACGCAGCAGTGACAACACAGAAGGGAAATCAAGGCAATCTGTCTGAGAAAGCTCACATCGTACAAGGATCCCTGAATTTAAGATGCTTAGAGCTGTTCCAGCCCTTTTGGGCACTAGAGCAGTTTGCTATTGATCCATTGAATGCAATATCCTTTTAGGTGTTTGGGGAGGAAAAATTCCCTCTGCAAGTCTATATTTAGTGGGCCTGCCAGAGTGCTGTAGATAACCTTGGTTAATAAATCTGTTACATTAACACCAGAGTAGAGACTGAATGAGTTATCAAGGTTCTGCAGAGAACACACACGTTGCTTTTTGGAGCCTATCTGCACCACACATTTGTAACAGTACGATGCCACCTTTAACTCTTAGGGCTCCATCCTGAGGAGTTTAGTAGAGAACCATCTCTATATAGTATAGTATAGCATAGAATCATCTCTATGAGTCAGTGATTCTATACTAAACATGAGAGCCAGTGTAGTATAGTGATTTGAGCATTGGACTACAACCCTGCAGGCCAAGATCCAATTCCCTGTTCATCCATGGAAACCCACCAGGAGACCTTGGGTGAGTCACACACTCTCTGGCCCAGAAAAACCCATGATAGGTTCATCTTCATGTCATCATCAGTCAGAAATGAACTGAAGGCACAAAACAACAGTTCTAAACATAGAGCCAGCATGGTGTGGTGGTTTGGGATTTGGACTATGACCAAGGACAACAAGGTTCAAATCCCTGCTCAGTTGTGGAAATTGACTGGTTGACACTGGGCAGGACAGCTTGGAGGAAGGTCAAGGCAAAACCCCTCTGTACAACTCTTGCCAAGAAAACCCTGTGACAGGTTTGCCTTAGTGTCACCATAACTCAGGACTTGAAGGCACACAAGGAGGAGACGGAAATGGAGATGGATATGGAGATATGGAAATGGAATTGAGATGGAGAGATGGAGACGGAGATGAAGAGATGGAGATGGAGATATTCCAACATCTTCTGACCATGGCTTGCTAATATGACCAAACCCTTTACCACAACACTACTGGTCAGTAGTTGTTGTTCTTCCTGTGTGACCCATGCATGCTCTCTGTTCACATGATGGGTGAAACTGAGCAGAATAGACTTCTCAGCAATGTTTTTATCTTTCCCAGGCTCTGGCCTATTTAGAGAGGCATCGTTGCCAAGCCAGTGCCAAGCTGCGAAAGATGTAAATGAGTACGGCTGAGGATGGTAGACACAATGGGGGGCTGGAAATTTCTCTGGAGGTTTGAGAGGGACGGGGCCCGGGGGCAAACGTTGGAACAGCATCCAGAGCACGGCGAGTGGGGAAGGGGAGAGGGAATCAAATAAAAGCAAGGAGCGCTTAACAAACACGAACATGTGTCTGCATCTATTAACATTTCCAGCGTGGATTTAATTCTCTGCCAGCGTTGCTGCCTACACAGAGCCCCGGTGTGTGTTGTGCAGAACCTCTCGTTAAGTTTCATGCAAGCCATCTCTCCAGTGTGTCCTCCAGGGGATTCTTCAAACAGATTCCATAATCTCACTGATAAATGGCTCTTTTGCAAAACGCTATTTACATGCCAAAAGTGGCAAGATTCTCTCCCTCTGTCTCTCTTCCCTCTGTCTCCCTCTCCCTCTCTCTTTTTTGTCTGCCTCTTTCTTCTCCTTCCAGTTATAGCAAGCTTTAACTCTTGCGGCACTTCAAGTACTGGGGAATGATTGCATGGGAAGAAAGAGCCATCAAAAGAATCCTAAGGGGAATAGGCCCTATGTTCCTTTAGGACTTAAATTCTACTGTTAATCCCAACTGGAGTAAACCCATTAAATCAATGGGATTTATTTACATATTGATATACCACACTTGGAGGGTGCAAGAGATGTGGACTACACCAGGTGATATCTGAAAAGGGGGTGACACTACTGCTCCCCAAAGATCTTCCAAGGGCCCACTGCCTTTGCAATTGATTTCTTACTCCAATAATGTGAGTACAGTGAAAGCACCTCACATTTTTAACTTCATGAGCTGCATTTCACCTTTGGCATTACAAGATACAACTGTTCACTGTGTATGAATTACAGGGCGTGCAGGTGGAAAGACTCACCAAATGATAATTGATGGACTTTGGATGTTTTGACTGCAACCTAGAGGACATTTACTATCCTACTGTCCATCAGAGCTTGAGGTCCAGCATGGATGCCATGATGGGAGACTAAATGGACAGTAAGAAGGGAGCAAGGAAGATGACGCATGCAGGTTGCTTTGCCATTTCCTCCGCTATCAAGCAGAAAAATCCGGAGTCACCCTCTCTCTCCAGCTTAAAAGCTTTTGCCCTTCGCCAAAGCCAATAGGAGGCTCTTGCTAGACCTAGGTTGCCCTCCAAACAGCTGCCTTATCAGCCCTTCAGGTCAACCCTCCACCTGTTCCCCCTTCTACCCCCAAGGGGTCAGGCTGGCAATGTGAAGGAACGCGATCATTATCCATTAATGGGCAAGTCAATTAAGAGCCTGCCATTGCAGAATGCTTTCTGATTACTCTAATTATCCAATAATTGTATTATCCCATTCAGTGGTGCGGTGCAGAGCAAAGGACCACCGAGGGACAGGGCAGACACACTCCTCGAAGCCTGGATGTGTAGTCACTGCTTGCGGCTTGGATTTGTGGGGACTTGCTGATCTTTCTCTAGACCAGGCTGAAGACAAGCCAGCTCCAAAAATTCAAGGATTATTTTAGAGGTAGACAAATCTGACCGCCACTTTTTATAATGTCGATGACCTGAGCCCTCGTGGCTTATCTCAACTACAGTGGGCTCAACTTAAAGTAGGAGAGTCAACAGATATGTACATTCCATTGATTCAATAGATATACTATGACAGATATGTGTATGTCATTGATTCAATAGGTATCTACCTAGCATTATAGAGTTGGAAGAGACCCAATGGACATCCAATCCAACCCCTCTGCCATGCAGGAAGACACAACCAAAGTGAAGTTGAAGGCTTTCAAGGTAGTCATCCATAGTTTTATGTGAAGTCCCAAACTGCAAAGGTTCTTGCCCACCCAAGATTCTCCTTGCTGGGGTTTCTTGACACCTGAAAAACATGTTTAAAATATTTATTAAAGGTCTTTCCATCCTTACATTGGAAGCACTGATGAATAGTCATGCACCATTCAAGGATGTCCAGGTGAAACAAACTGTACTTATGTGTCAGTACTTCTGCAACAGTGCACTGAATACTGACATTTCACAGTGGCCAAGAAAGCGCAACCCTGCGTGCAAGAGAATTTGGGTATGCACTGAACACTGATGGAGTCTGAGGCTGGGAGGCTTTGCAGATCCATGATTATGTATAAAACGAACAATACAGTTATCTGAGGATTTGGGTTTTGCCTGCATTTTGATGCAGAGCAAACTGATTCTCGATTCCTGGGTGAGCGCAAAGGATGTCACCGAGCAATCAGCTGAATATCATGCTCCACCAGATTTTGGGATGCACTTATCAGCTCAAATAATGTGTAAAATACAGCCAAAATTGGATTAAAATCAGACAAATTTGCATAAAACGTGCCTCTAAATGGATATCGCAGGTGCTTTTATTTAGTGTGAATTTTTGCTTAAAAAAAGACATAACTTCAAAAACATCACATGATGGAATGAATCCAAGATATGGAAAAGCAAAGAACAGAAGGGAATGAAAATACCCAGATTCCTCCCTTCCTAATTTACAGAAATCTGAATAGCATGGTATGTGGAGATATAGCGATATGCAAACCCAGCTATATTTCAAATATGGTAATAGGGGTTTCCTTTTATAATTCTCCAACTGCTGCATTCTGCTGCGATTAAATGAGTGTTATGTCATCTCCATTGTCACCTTGATGGATGTCCTGGAACTGCTCTTTGGTGTCGAAGACGTAGGATGTGAAATCCATGTGAAGCCCTTGGACCAGTTTTGGTTGTGGCTTCCATCTACCAGTCTATTGTTGTTGTTTTTTAATCTTTGTGGTTTTACACTCTGTAGTTGGGATGTGACACACTTTTAACTGTTGTGCAAATATACACTGGCGTAGTTGTGTTGCATGTCAGACTACAAATAGTACTGTGATCTTGAGCTCAGTGGCCAATCTGCGCAACGGTCAATGAACTTCCCAACCAGCAAGTCAACAATGAGAGAGAGGTTGTGTGTGCACAGGCTCTGAGGAAGCACAACCTCACACAACAAGTTTTGCACTGCAGGAGTATTACACCCAATGCATAGATGATCATGGCGATGATGGTGATGATGGTATTGATTCTTGTAACCTGCCTAGACATTATGGTGAATGGAAGGATAAGGCTTCCACAAGAACCTCTCTCCGTGACATTAAAGGCTGGCCGTCCTTGTCTTTGGGTTCTTTTGAGTCCAATGGCTCTTCTTTTCAAAACCAGTGACTTGTGAGGATCCTCTTTGAACGAATGACCTCCTGTCCTGATCCCATCCTCGCAATCACTTCAACCCTGACTCTGTATGTATCTGTGCCGAGTCAGGTAATTGCTTTTAGATGGGCATAATTAAGAAGCGATTAATACCAAGCTCCGTCGTCGCTTACACCTTGGTCTCCATTTGAGCGGGGAAATGGGAAATTAAAGGAGTGCTGCCTTTCAGAGGAGTGGGTCGTAACTGCGGGCCTTCCTAAGAGCTGTTTCTCAGCTTGTCATGTTTTTCTCCTCATCATTGCTCTTTCCTCTCAACTGCTACTTCTTTATTTTTTTAAAATCCATTTGTGCCAGAGCTGAGAAGCTCTTGCAAACATTTTGATCCCATACTGTGGCTGTACCCCATACGGCTGAAGAGCTATCTTAAGCCACAGAGGTCGGAGAGGGAGAAAATGCATTGAGGAACTCACCATTCGATAGCTGATTCACAAAATACTCTAAAGGCACCAGATCCCATCTGATCTTGGAAGGAAAGCAGGGTCCCCAGTCACAAGCCCCTTTATTTTCTGGGAAACCCAAATAAGTTTTTTTGTTGTTTTGCACCTTCAAGTTGTTTTTGACTTGTAGTAACATTAAGTGAATCCGTCATAGGTTTTTCTTGGCAAGATTTATTCATAGAGAGGGATTGCCATTGCCATCCTCTGTGGCTGAGAGAGTGTGACTTCCCCAAGGTGGGTTCCCATGGCCGAGTCAGGATTCAGACCTTGATCTACCACCCAAATCATTACTCCAGGCCAGATCTCCAATAAGATTTTGGCGCTTCTTACATAACTGCCATGGCTCAATGCTATGGAATCCGTGGATTTGTAGTTTCATGGGATTTCCAGCCTTCCCTGTCAGAGAGCTCTGGTGCCGCAGCAAACTACAATCCCCAGAATGCCACATCATTGAGCCATGGCGGTTAAAGTGATGTCCAACTGCATTATTTATGTTTTGCAGATGCAGCCTTAGTCTTTCCAAATCACAAGGTCCCATAGCACTAAACCTGATGCTGCTAGGGCCGCCTGTCATGGGAGAATTTGGACCAGTTTGTGTCTCCTTCAAACAGCCAAGATTGGATGCTCAGGGTTAGATAAGATCTGGAAGCTAAATCACATTTGGAGGAAACAGGGGTCCTATAACTAGTCAGTGGCAGATAGCAGCATAAATATGGTTAATCAAACCTTAATTAAACAGTTCAGTCTCTGGGAGAAGAAAGAAAAGAACCCAACAACACAGCTTCGGTTTGAGGCGGCAAAAGGCATCAAATCATCAATAATGCAGCCTTGCCAAGATGTTCTTGTGTGAACTGGAAATGTCAAATAATCAAAGGCTTTGTTTATTTAGCATAGATGCTCCCTCCCCACCCTCATACACACGGAGCATGCATTAATTCTTTATCACCTGCATGCGCAGTTGTGGATGTATGATGACAGGAGGCTGCCAAGAGAAGGAGGCACTCTGAGCTCCCAACAGAATTTTCGGGCGGCAGTTCGGATGTCGCACCTTTGCAGTCAACAGTGTCCTCCTCAATTTGGAGAAGCTCATGGGACTTCATTCCCTGTATCCAGTCACAAGTCCTGGAGAGGTCAGACCTGGCCATGATAACACATGCTTGAGTTACATCCCATCCAGGTTGGTGCAATGTACTTTATGTGGGTCTGCCTTTGAAAAGTGCTCAGAAACTTGGCACAAAGAACTACAAGAATTGAGCCTAGTTACAAGGAACACACAACTCCATTATTGCAGTAGCTTCTCCAGCTGCCAGTCTATTTCTAGGCACAATTAAAAGTGGCACAGTATTGAGGATCAATAATACTCTACACAGATTGGGTCCAGGATATTTGAAGGACCACCTTTGCCTTTATGAGAGCCAGTGTTGTGTTATGGTTTGAGCATTAGTCTACAACTCTGGAGAACCATGGTTTGATTCCCTGCTCAGCCATGGAAACCCACTGGGTGATCTTGGGTGCGTCATGCTGATTTCCTCTGCAGCCCCTCTCAAAATGGTGACAGGAAATGATGTTGTGTCCCTTCCTGTCACCATGGATTGGGAAGGGCAATGCTTCTCTGCCACACAGCAAGGTGGGCAAATGATCATGGCAGGACTGTACCAGGGAAATTGCGAAGTCAAAGGCTTTCAAGGCCGACATTCATAGTGGCCATAGAACATGTGGCCATGTTCTAGAAGAGTTTATTCCTGGCATTTCACCAGCATCTGTGCCTGGCATCTTCAGAGAATCCTGGCGAAACGTCATGAATAAACTCTTCTAGAAGATGGCCACATAGCCCAAAAAATCCACAAAAAACTACAGAGGGAGATTGTTACATTTCCAGCAAGTGTTGCATTCTTTGACAAAAGCCCACATCAAATTAGTTTCTCTCGCCTATCTCGAGCACTCATGCAAAATTGATGGCTTGTATGCTCTCTGTGTCTTCCTCCTTCTCATGCGGACAGCAACCACCACCTCCCCGCATAGTTTGCAGCAGAACAAGGTGGAGGAGCAGGAGGAGAAAGAGCAGCAGAGGCGAAGTTTGCAGCAGCATTGGCTGCGCCGACAGAGAAGGCCCGGTACATGGAATGACCTTGCTTGCGTGCCAAACTTCACACAGAACAATAATGAGAAGGCAGCAGAACTAATCAATTTGGAACCAGGCCCACTCCCTCCGCCTCGCTCCTGCGGCCCGGCCACTTATCATTCAAGGAGTGTGGCGAGCTCTTCGTACAAGGCTGCCCTTTCAACGGAAACACAATGACTTCCCTTACATAACCCAACGGGCAATTTAGCAGGTTCGTCACCTTAAAAAAATAATAATAATACATGCGCACACATGCACACGCGCACAGGAGCAGAATTAGAAGTTGGGTTTCCGCCACCTTCCCCTCTGCTACACCATTATTATTTTATTGCAGTCTCTCTCCATTTCCCTCCACCTTCTTTTCCGCTTTCAGGCCTGTTTGCTTTTTCTTGTTGGGCTCTTTGCTGCCTTTGCCAAGGCAGGAATGAGAAGACGGTGATGCTCCTGAGTGTCCCATTTGTGATGTTCTCCTATGGTTACCTCTCCACTGGCTCGACTCTGGAGAGAGAGGAGTGGGTTTCTGTTTTGGTATTTTCCCATGTCTATTATTCCAGATAAAAAAGAAAATGAACTGATTTCAGATACAGTGCTGGAGAAGAGTGCTGAGAATAACATGGACCAAGAAGTCCAACAAATGGGTACTAGAGCTGATCAACCCTGAGTTCCTCCTAGAAGCCAGGATGACCAAACCGAGGCTGTCATACTTTGGCCACATCATGAGAAGACATAACTCACTGGAAAGGACAACAATGCTAGGAAAGGTGGAGGGTAGTAAAAAAGAGAAGATGGCCATGTATGAGATGGGTAAATTCAGTCAAGAAGGCCACAGACTTGAACCTGAAGGACCTGAGCAGAGCAGTTGGGGACAAGGAGGCTTAGAGGTGTCTTACTCATGGGGTCACCATGAGTTGAAGTCAACTTGACTGCAGTTAACAACAGCAACAAGAATAAATTGGTCCATTGCTTTCTGCATTTCAGGATCCCAACAGTCCTGGATCCATATTGGTTGAGACTATCTGAACCAAAGGTTCTAAACTTTTCATCCTCCAGATGTTTTGGACTTCAACACCCAGAAGCCTTTGCCAGCATGGCCAATGATGAGGGAATCTGGGAGATGAAGCCAAAAACATCTGGAGGACCAGAGGTTGAGCCACTGAAATCATTGGGGCATGAAGCAATGGCTGTAGTGTTCAATTATTATTGTTGCTGTTGTTGACCAAAATTTTACATTAGCTATTTATTTAAGTATATTTAACTAAGTACCCTCTCTAGTAGGAGAAGGCAATGGGAAACCTCCTCTGAACAAATCTTGCCAAGAAAACCCCTTGAGAGGTTCACGTTAGGGTCACCATGAGTCAGAAAAAACTTGAAGGCACACAACAACAACAACAACAACAACAACAACAACCTCTTTTGACCCAAACCTCTCAAACCTGGTGGGAACACTGTATAACCCCTCATGTCAAGATTGCAGTGTATTTCTCATGCTCAGGGATGCTCCCGTGTCTTGAGAAACGCTATAGGAACAGAATCCTGTTGAGATTAAATATTTGAATTAGCTTACCCTAGAGGCTACTAGATCAATTCTATATCAGCCCATTGAATTGTCTCTTCTGTGTTTTAGAGTTTTGGCAGAGATGCTTAAGACACGCAACAAGTCTGAGCATTGGATCTTGATACCTGTGTGTATTTAGTCCCATTGAGACGCCTTCTCACTTAAGTGCAGAAGCATGTATGGAAATGATGCATGAAAAGAATGTGAACTCATTTGGACTCATCAAAAGTTTGTGGACTCATTTGAACTCATCAGCATCGCATCAAGACGGCTTTGTGTACCACGCAAACAATGCACAAGAGCTGAGTAGAGACAGGCCAACAACCCAACATTTTGAGGTGAGGCCTTGAGTTTGAAGAGAATGAACAACATCGTGCCTTAGGAACAATGCCCCATATGCTGTCTTACTCCCCACAACATTTACCTCTTTCTTGCACTCCCTGAAGTGCAATGCTACTCAAAGTGGTTGTCCATGGAGCACTGCTAGCCATTGGATTTGGTTCCTGGTGAGCTTCCCTCAAGAGAGAGATGTGGCAGGAAGGAGAAGGGATTAAGACAGGACCTCTGTGGCTTAGGACATATGTGCTCTCATATCACATCTTCATAGAGAGAAAGTGTGGTGTAGTGGTTTGCATGCTGGACTCTGGAGACTAGGGTTTGAATCCCAGCTTGACCCTGTTAACCCATTGTATAACCTTTGAGTGAGTCTCACTGTCTCTTCCTCAAAGGATGGCAATGGAGAAAACCCTCTGAAGAAACATGCCAAGAAAACTCCAGGATAGGGTGACCATAAGTCAGAAATGACTTGAATGCACACAACCACAACAACAACAACAACAACAACAACCCAATGTCACATTGAGAGGGTGAGGCTCCTGGAAATGGTCAGGGCAACCAGGGAACTTCTAGACTGCAATGGACCACATTAGGCCCAGAAGATCTCTCCTCCCTTGCCATTATAAGGGAAGCACTCTCTTTTGTCCAAAGTGGGAGTCTTCTTGGCTCTTCTTTCAAAGACCATTCAGGCTGTTATTGTATACCCACTTACCGGGGAGTAAGCCCTGCTGAACTCAATGGGACTTGCTTCGGTATCTCTTCTGAAGGCTATTAGGCACTTGAAAGCAGGAGAAAGGCAGAAGGAATGACTGCTCCCCTCCCCTCCATGTACTCCGATGCACCGGCCCCTTCCCCGCCGTCATCCATTTTAAGAAAGAAATCTATATCGGAGCCTTTCAGAGACAAACTCTCTGTCATGGGGAAAAAAAGGGCTCCTTTGTATGCGAGTCACAGCACCTATTTTTCAAGATAACCTTTATTTCATGTACTGAGTGTTAGCTCGGATGGGGAGGGAGGGAGGGGGAAAAAGAGAAGAGGAGAAAAACCAAGATAACTCCTTCACCTGTGGAACATTATTAGAGTTTCATTCTCCTCCACTTCCCTTCCGATGTGCTTCCCCCCTCCTCCAAAGGGATGAGTTTGCTCTGGCACATGAGAATAGGGAATGAACAAGCCAGGCAGAGAAGAATCCTAAATTGCATCCCGCTCTCTATCTCTTTCTCTCTCTCTCTCTCTCTCTCTCCTGTTCCTATCTCACTCAATCTCTTTTTTCGCTCCCTGTCATTCACTAGTCAGTCGGACTTTTCATTACCTGCTGTCTATTTGTCTCTCTCGGCGTGTCTCCTTTTTTTTCTTAACATGCACCAAGGTAGATCCCATTCTCGCACCACTTGCTTTCCCAGGTCTGATTTTCTTCTCCTGTCCAACCTCTGCTGCTAAATATGCATCTAGTCCATGCGCCAGTAGAGAAATCAGAAAAAATGGGTATAGTGGCCTACTATGGAATCCTAGGCATTGTAGTTCAGGGATATACAGTAGGGTAGTGTAGTGGTTTGACTGGCGCAACAGGCTGGACTAAGGCTCTGGAGACTAAGGCTAAGGCTCTGGAGACCAAGATTCGAATCTCTGCTTAACCATGGAAACCGACTGGGTGACCGTGGGCAAGTCAGTCAGTGGCTTAGCAATGCCACTACACATGACATAATGGTTTGAGCGTTGGGCTACGTCTCTGGGCACCAGGGTTAAATTCCCCACTTGGCCATGAAACCCACTTGGGCAAGTCACACTTTCTCAGCCTCAGGAGAAAGCAATCACAAACCTCCTCTGAACAAATCTGGTCAAGAAAACCCAAGGATAGGGTCACCTTAGGCTTACCATAAGTTGGAAACGACTTGAAGGCATGCAACACACAGTAGGCTCACAGGGGAGGACATTCGCCTTGCATGCCCATAATGCTATGATTCCACTTTAATGGCCATGGCTGTCGCATATGGTATCCTAGGCTTTATAGTTGAGAGACACACTAGATAGAGCAGGGTGGTGTAGTGGTTTGAGTGTTGGACTGTGTCTCTGGAGATCAGGGTTCGAATCCCTGCTCACCCATGGAAACCCACTGTGTGACCTTAGGCAAGTCACCTTATGACACCTTCTGAGGAAGGCAATGTGAATCCCCTACACCAGTTCAGCAGGGAAATTCCTCTGCCATACCCCCTTTGCACCTGATTTTTTTTAATGTCCCAGCTTCCTTCTCCTCTTCTCCCTTTGTCCTCAGCTTACTTCATTTGCTGCAAATTGAATTCAATGTGCAGGAGGCTCAGGCAAAAGCAAACTGCTGTAACCTGTCCTGGGCTGTGTCTTCTTCCTCAGTAATACTATTTGCCATCTTGACTCCACTGTGATGCTGTTTAGACAAGACCCGCGTATCTTGGTTATCATCTGTGATTTGTTGAAGGTGATGTCAATCTCTTTCTGATTTGGGGAGGTTTGATTTGGAGTCTTCTTTTGAAGATTTCACACACTTTTGCAATTTTAGGGCACTCCCCAAGCCTTCATTTTGGCACCATGGTGATCCGCACTTTTGGGAATTGTGTGTGTGTGTGTGTGTGTTGCTGTTTGTATAAAAGATGTCACTCTTGGGTTGTAACGGAGAAAGATAAAGTCTGCCACTCTGGGACGGAGAAGGCAGTTTGGCAGCCCAGCCTGCTGCACCAGTTATTTCTAATGAAAGAGTCCATGCGTCATTCTGCACAGAGACGGGGTTTAAAACAATAATTGGAATGAGAATTAATGATCTGTTAGGAATTTATTAACAGCGGGTTTGTGTTTTTTTAAAAGGTTTTTCTTCTTCTTCTTTTCATTATGGCTGGGTTTTCTAATAGCAGGGCAGCCGCGTGCTGCGTTTAGCTCAGGGGAGTCTTTCCCATGCTTCTGCAGAGTTAGCAATTTCGCATTGACTGGAAGGGAAAGTTCCCGGCCCTGTGCACCGCGCACCCCTCCCCGGACCAGAAAGTCTCCAGAAGTTGCTGCGCAAACGTCCTGCGCTGCGTCATAAATTACCAGGTAGTTATTCCTTAGTTATTTAGCAGTTAACGGTGTCATTAGTTCCACTTAATGTCAACTCTTGCCAATACGTCTTCCGTTAAGCATGAAAATTATGGTTCGGTTTTTTGAAACGGCGGAGAGGGATTTTTTCAGCATTTTCCCAAAGCGGGTGTAATAAAAGGGGGAAGAGGGGTTGGAGAAAGGGAATTATGAGATGGGGGAGAGAAAAGATTATGCATTTGAAGGATTAGGGGGGAAATTGAAGAATAAAGTGGCGCTATTACTCAGTATCATGCATCAAGTGCTGTTTTGACAGGATTACCGGAGATGTGTGTATCGCTCTCCTCCTCCTTGTTTCTACCACATTTCTCATAGAGTTAGATATCTATAAAAACCCTGCATCTCTCTCTGATATCCCAGGATCCTGCTGATTTCTCCCACTGGTTTCGATTCACCTGCAGAAACAGCTGCAAATGTTTGGTCTGATACAGAAGATCTGTATTCGTTCCAAGTGTGTTGCTGTTGTCTATATGCATTGTGCATTGGAGACTTCGCTTACAGTTGTGCATTGTCCGTTATGCACATATGCGTCACATACTGCATGCATAGCTGTGCATTTTTTGCGGCACAACATCAGAATGCACTAACAGTGCATTGTGCAACCGTAAACTCCAAGAGTGTAATGTACGCTCCTTTACTTCATTGTGTGGCAATGGCCATTCCTTGGTTTTAGGCAGGGAAGGTTCAGATCAAATGCACCTTCTTATGTCCATCAAAATGTGTACATTGTCCAGTAGTTTTGGTGGAATGTTTATCCCAGAGCTGAACCTATTGATAATCAGTAGATCCAATGAATCAATGAGTTTTATCAACGGGTTGATCCACCATTCAAAAGGATCCAATAGATCCCCCCCCCAGTTGGGACTAATAATAATTCAAGGCTAACTGTGATGCTGTCTAGTGTTTCCAGTAGGACTAGGAGGGATGCAATCTCCACCAATTTCCTATTAAAAATATTCACACTTTGTAACGTATTCTGCACAAAAATTAAGCGCGGTTCTCTTTTGCAGAAGCAGCATTTTCTATCAGTTCTGTGGCAGAGCTAATATTTTCTGTGCATCAATGCTTCCAAATTGGTTTTGTGCACATATATTATTTGTGGTGTTCTCCATAGAAAATGCTGAGTTTTGTGCAAAATAAAAGCCGGGTACAAATTTTGCAAAGAATGGAATCCTCAACTGCAAAATTCATCATCACTCATCATCATCATCATCATCATTATCATCGCAAGATTCCTTCCATCAGGATTTTTGGAGCCACAAGAAACATAGGTTTGTTTAACTATTCTTTCCCATCTGTAATGCATCAAAATGGATTTTTCTCATACTCTGAAACTCAATGGGATACAATAGGGACATAGCCGAGAATATCACTAGCAACTGTCCAAGGATAGGACCCAAGAAGGGTTTATCAAGATGAAACATCCAAAAGGAAAGGTGATTATTAATGGCTAAATTGATGTGAAATGTCAACTGACCATTTATGTTTTGGAAAGTCTCTTGAAAGAAAGGACTTATTTGGAAATGGTGCTTCCTCTGTTTTTTTTTTCCTTTCAAATGTAACCCAGATCAGCATCCAAGGTTTTGCGTAGTCCATATCAAGTGTTGTGGATTTGCAGCTGGCCTGAGGATGCCAACGGAGGCGGGGTTTCGGTTTGCGCCTGAAGAAATGCAATTTATTCCCAGAGAGAGAAGTACGAAATCCTACCAGAGGCCAGCGGGGAGATCAGAGTGAGACAGACTTACCTCTATTAATGTTGATTTCACACCGCAAGTCCAACAGACGAACCGATGGTGAAGATGGTGTGTGTATAGTATCTCACAGCAGACCTAGAAAAAGAAATACCCATGGGAAGGATGTGCATGCATGAAGCTGAGAGAAATATTGGGAAGAGAGATATTAAGGCGCCTCGGCTGATATCTGAAGTGTGATTTGAAAACAGTTTTCGCGGCAGGGAACAGTCAAGGAAGAACTGGATTTTCAATGAGGTGGCTGGTGTTTTGCAACACAAATGAGATCCATCTTGTTTCCAGGGCTGTGCCACTTCATCCGGCCTTATGCCCTTCCTGGTCAAAACACACACTGCGAAATAATCCAGTTTGAGACTGCTTTCACACTGCTGGCTCAGTGCTAGTGGATCCTGGGAATGAAGTCTATTGTGGCACTTGAGCTCTCTGACAGAGAAGGCTAAATGTCTCACAAAACTACAGTTCCCAGATTCCCCAGCATTGATCGAGGGCAGTTAAAGTGGTCTCAAACTGGATTATTTCTGCAGTGGTTTTTGGACTCTGTTAGAAATGCAAATAATGCTTGCAATTTTTCTTTCCTCCTGCATTAGATATGGTGTCTTGGTATATTGAGATTCCTGTTGAGAAGTGCTATGGAAGGGGACAAAATGAATGGGTTCCTCCCCAGTGAGAAGTCAGCCCCCAACAAATAGATCTGAAAGGGAAATATAGAAGTTTATCGCACGGGCCTAAACCGGTCCCCAGCGCGTTCTAACGGGGGCGAGCGGCGCATGCATGGAACGCGATGGCACCGATGGGCCCAAAACGCAACTTATCGCATGGGGAAACCGCCGCCGCTGGCGTTCCCATTCCGTCCCAATTCTGTTCCAGAGGGCGCCATTTCGGGGACGCTTTGAAACAGTCCCAGAAATGGCGCCCTCGGAACAGAATTGGACGGAATGGGAACGCGCGGCGGCGGCTTTCCCCATGCGATAAAGTCGTGTTTTGGGCCCCATCCGTGTCCACACGTTCCATGCACGCACGCTCGCCCCCGTTAGAACGCGCTGGGGACCGGTTTAGGCCCCGTTCGATAAACCTAATAGTTTAGGAATCCATTTCCCAGGAATCCAGAGCATGGGACCAAGGCAGTTAAAACGGTGCCAAACTGAGCCAGTGTGGCATAGTGGTTTGAGTATTGGACCACAACTGTGGAGATCAGGGTTCGAATCCTAGCATTGGAGCCATGACAGCTGAAGAGGTGTCAAACTGGGCCAGCAGGCATAGTTCTTGAGTTTGGAAACGACTCTGGAAATCAGGTTCGAAATCCAGCATTGAGCCATGACATTGAAGAGTGTCAAACTGAGACAGCATGGCATAGTGGGTTGAGTGTTGGATCAACTTTGGAGATCAGGGTTCAAATCCCAGCATTGAGCCTGACAGTTGAAGAGGTGTCAAACTGGGCCAGTGTGACATAGTGTTTTGAGTGTCGGACCACGACTCTGGAGATCGGTTTGAATCCTAGACGAGCCATGGCAGTTAAAGTGATGCCAAACTGGATTATTTCTGCAGTGCGGATGAAACCTCAAAGGAGGGAATAGTTTCTTTTTTAATATGAAGTACAGTATTATATTACACCATGGATAAGAACCCGTTTTCAGGAGTCAATTTATGACTTATCCTCGAATACATAGAGCTTTCAGCTGAGTGCATTTCCTGTGCTTCTCTCCTCTGCCGAGGGTCTGCTTTTTTTGCCCACAGGTAGCAAGCATTAAGGATATGAAGAGCCAGAAGGCAGATCATAATAATGATCATCATAAGGAACTCGGTACCCGTCTCTTTCTCACAAACACATTTGCCGACCATAAAGATATTTTACTACGGCAGGATCTTTAACAAATAATCATTTACACTGTACAGTTCATCAATAAAGGCAATAACACCGGGTTATGCAATAAATTAAATATGATGTGGAGTTGAAAGTAATAGCACTCCCTGGCATCAGCTCCTTGTCACATTAAGGGGTTCTGGCAAGGAGATTAATATTGCCGAACCGGCTGCATTATTGACAAGCCAAGGAGGAACCAGGCAGCCACCAAATGTCATGTTAATTTTTCAAGAGCGGATATGCTTTTCTTGGGATAAGGCGACAAACTTTGAGGGACTGGCATAGCAGCTGAGAAGGGAGGAAGACGAAGGATGCTCCTTTTGCTCTTTCCTCTTTCTTGCACCCTCATTGCCCACTTCTCCGTTTGCTGCTATTACGGTTTCATTTTAACCAGTCAAGTGCCCATCAGTACAGTCTGGTTTTATTTCTCTCCTAAAGTGGAAGGCCCACTGGAGGAATCATCATCATCATCATCATCACACATCATCATCACATCAATTCTGGGAGCAGCCCGAATATCTTGGCCCCAAAGATGCCCCAAATTCCCTGTTATCTGGGCACTCCAAATAAAGCTGGGCAGGTTCACAAATCCATCCTTTGTTGTTTGTTGCTGTGTGCCTTCAAGTCGTTTCCAAAATATGATGACCATAAGATAAACCTATCATAGGGTTTGAGGCTGAGAGGGTGTGACTGCCCAAGGTCAACCAATGGGTTTCAGGCTAGATGGGGGTCCAACCCTGGTTCCAGAGTCATAGTCCAAGACTCAAACCATGCTGGCTCGCCTGGGAATGAATTAACAAATTACTTTTATTTCGTTGTTTTATTAGACTCATGACCATCTTTCTCCCAAGAATGGGACTGAAGGCATCTTAGGTCTTACAGTGCAATTAATAGGGTCACCATAGGTCACCATAGTTGCAAAGGACCAGCAACACAAACAGTTTGGGATTTTTGCAAGAAGTAAGGAATAGATGTCATTAGGCAAAAGAATAATATACCCTATATCTCACATACACACACACAGTTGTCCCTCCGTTTCATGAACATCGAATCCGTGTCCCTCACCTGTTCACAGGTGGAAAATGGAGGGAGACAAAATGGGGCACACACCACCATTCAAGCCAATAGGGCTTG
The DNA here is from genome assembly GCF_019175285.1 of Sceloporus undulatus. Taxonomy (NCBI): domain Eukaryota; kingdom Metazoa; phylum Chordata; class Lepidosauria; order Squamata; family Phrynosomatidae; genus Sceloporus; species Sceloporus undulatus. The sequence continues at coordinate 14,328,851 of NC_056528.1, read as the reverse complement.
AATACCCGCAATTTTACATTTTGCAGGGGCTACTGTATATATTGCAGGGCAAGGTCAGATGGAAAAGTAGGAAAAGGCTATATGCATATGGATGTTGTTAGAATGAATGCCATTAAGCAAGAACGTAGCATTTTCTTTATAAAGGTATCTTCTGAAAAGTGAAGTGTAGCGTCTTTGAGGCACCATCTGCAAATGAAAAGAAACAAGGAAGCGAACCACAACTCTCCCCCTCCCCATCCGGCTCTCAAGAGGCAATGCCGAAAATAATACAATATATGGTGTTGTCACTTATGTGTGTGTACACATGGTGTTTATCTCCCCACACGTTCGGAGCCGCAGAGGTTCTCATGGCAACAGGTGGAAATGGGGGAGAAAAGTCAGGCTTGTTGTGGGCTGCCCAGGTGAATATGCACGGCCAACGATTTGTGCGGAACGCTCTCCGGCTCGACGGCAAATAGATTACATTTTGCTATTTGTCTCATCCAGCTGCGTCCCTCTTTCTCTGGCTTTGCCAAAGTTTGGGGCCTCCTTGGAGCTCTGAGTCTCCTGCAGGAAGGAGGGTCTGGAGCGCTTTAGTGTGTCTTCGGAAACAGCTTCATGAACACTGCCATGGTCTCTAGCCTTGCAGTGGGAACCATGCAGCCCTCCAGATGTTGTTGGGCTGCAGCTCCAAGCAGTCAGCATAGCCAAGGCCAGGAAGATGGGCGTTTCCATTCCATGTTCATCCAGAAGGCCACATGATTCCTGTGCTTAAGCCAAGACTGCCTCTAGATGTTTTAAGCCACTACCTCAAGCAGCCCCTTCCCTCCTCCTTCCTTCCTTCCTTCCTTCCTTCCTTCCTTCCTTCCTTCCTTCCTTCCTTTCCTTCCTCCTTTTGTTTTCTGTCCCTCCCTCCCTCCCTCCCTCTACTTCTCTTTCTTTCCTTCCCCTCTTTTCTCTCCTATCCTCCTCTCTCTTCCCTTCCCTCACTCCTTCCACTCCTTCTCTCCTTCCCTTCCACTCCCTTCTCCTCTTCTCTCCTTCCTTTCTCCCTCCCTCCCTTCCTTTCCCCCCTCACTCTACTTCCCTCTCTTCTCTTCTCTTCTCTTCTCTTTCCTTCCTTTCCTCTCCTCTCTACTTCTCTCCTCTCCTTCCTTTCTCTCTTCTTCTCTTCTCCTTCCCTCCCTCCCTCCTTTCCTCCTTCAATCCTCTCCTCTTCCTTGCCTAGGCAGATTTGTGGCATTTTTAAGAACCAGAAACCCTCCATTAAAATATTGAAGAGGGCCATTAAATATTTATTTTCTTCAGCTCCTTGTTAGGACTGAAGGGAGTGAGGAAAGGAGGAAAAACCTGACAGAAAGAAGCCTAATAGTCACATTTTTTTGGGAGAAGAGGCTGTTTATGATTATGGTGCCTGAGGGATTTGAGAAACTGAGAGAAAGTGACAAGAGCTTTCCTTCCTTTCCTCCCTGTCACTGTTATCTGCCGGCTTACACACATGCTTTCTTGCACTGACTTGCTTACGCTGTCTCTCTCTCTCCCTCCCTCTCCTTCTCTCTCTTAATTCTGAGATTGAACAATGCCAAGGGAGTCAAAGGCTTTGCAACCTTCCACAGAAGGAAATGGGCTCCTTTCTGTTCCCAAGAGGCCTGTGAAATCTCAATGGAGAGGTCCACTTCCCAGAGGTTAGGTATGGGCACGAATTGTGTTGGATTCAACAGAATTGATGAAAAAGTAGCCTTTGTCCACTACTGGGAATTCCTAGTGAGACTAAACACACCACAGATCACAATAAGATTTCCAAGGCCTGCCACGCATTTGGAAGAAATATAGTGTGCTATACATTTTTGAAAATCAAATCAAGTGTGATGCATATGGTCGTAAAACAAGAAAAAACATACTTCCCGCAAGGGTGGAAATGTATATCATAAGAAAATGTGTGAATAAAATATGTATATTGAGGGAGAATGTATTGAAAGCATAGCCAAATGGGAAGGAAAGCCATTGGTCAGAATTTGTTTTGTCTTGGGCATGCTAGTGCTTCCCCTATAGACATTTTTGTCTGGTGCAGAAGGGTCATATTCAGTTCCAGATTGCAGAAGCTGAGTTGTGCATGCATTTCCATTGTGTGTGGTTGCCCATTGCCCATGGCTATTTGCACAGTTTCCACTGGTGTACATTGCACATGCTGAAAACATGCATCTTTCAGCATGGAATGTAACTTGTGCAATATTTGCACCAGCATAGGCTGCCGATTCACTAAGCCAGAGTTTCTTTTCCTGCTGTATAACATTTGAGTTGTGCAACATTCAAACCAGGAAAGGCTGCAGCCACAATATGGGCCCCTTCAACCCTTCCTAAGTGCATGGACAGAAAACCCAAACTACTCAGTGGATTTGATTTGATTTGGTCATCAGAAAGCTTCACAGTTTTCTGTGCATCATGACAAGAGAGTGAGCATAGTTTTTTACGGCAAAGCTGGGCCGTTTCAGAACTACAAGATGTTGTGTCAGGAACAACTACAACAACAAGTTCCCACAAGTCACAAGAATGTTCAACATGCCATGTTTCCTCCCATGGAAGGGGTTCGAAGTTCCAGATCCAATCCTGCTCTCAAAATGGACAAATTCCCATTCCATTACTGTTCCATGCACAATGGCATCACGTGCACAACTCCACTTTTGTAACCTCATACTGAATGCAGAGATTTGCACTGGAAGAAAATGTTTCACAGCTCCTATAGAGGTGTGCAAGTCACCAACAGGGTTTTCTCTGTTTTAGTGGGGCCAACATCCTTGGCCATTTAACCTGTCCCCAAGTTAGATTTGAGCGGAAGGAGAAAAGTGTGTATGATGGCTGGCTAAACCATGCCAGTGCTTCCTACACAAAGAGGCATCTTCTGCTTTCCTCCGCTGCCTCTCCAGCTTATCCTTCCAGATCCCCCAAAGAGCTCTTAAATCCACACACATGCATGAACAAATGGCATTTTATTGCCCACTCTGTTTCATCTCTAATTACCCAATCTCTTGATACCCTTCCTTATGCTCACATCAGTCTCAAATTTGGATGTTTCCAGCAAAGAACAAGCAGTTCTGGGCGACATTCCCCCACCCGCCACCCCCAGCCCTGCCTTCTCCCAGTCTAGTTAAGTTGGCATTTCCCTCCTGTTCATATTCACTTGTAATCCACTTGGAGAGAAAGAATAGGTACAGTTTTGTCTCCTTTGTCTGTCGGTGGCCTTGTGGGAAGAAGAGGAGGAGACAAACCAAAGCAGGTTCATGCCCGTGGGAGGCTGATGCACTGCAGTGGTGGGAGAAGGATTAGTCTTTGACTGCTATGTTTAGTGCTCCCTATGTTCAAGCAATCTAAAGACCAACACGCATGAAATGCAAAGGGAAGGATGGGAGCAAATGGCTCAACTTGGACTTTGCATATCAGGAGTCCTAGTCTTCAGTCCCTAGCACCTCCAGTTACAAATATCAGAGGTCCATGTAGTGGTTTGAGGGTTGGACTATGACTCTGGAGACCAGGGATCAATTCCCAGCTGAGCCATGAAACTCACTGGGTGATCTTGGGCAATTCGCACCCTCTCAGCCTCAGAGGAAGTCAATGGCAAACCTCGTCTGAACTAATCTTGCCAAGAAAACCCCATGATACCTTGAGAGTCACCTTGGGAGCCACCAGAACAGGACTGTATGAAATTCATATATGGTTTTCATATGCAGAAAACAACATTTTCTCTGCTGGAAATGGCACATTGTGAGTGGAAAACAATATTTTTCAGTGCGGTTTTCTGCACAAACAGTGTGCCTCGTTCTGACCTCATAGCAAGCAATATATGATCACTGTGTCCATGCTGGGTGACATAGCGAGACACATTTGTGAATTGCTGCCCTGTGGCACAACAGAGGGTCCCAGGTGATGCAGGGAATTTGGGGAAGTTCTGGATCCATAGCTCTGGTCTGATTCCAGAATATTCTGGCCCATGCAGACAGCACCCATGGCTCCCATGTTCTTTGTACCTCTGGGTAATCTTAACCCCACTGGGTGACTTTGGACAAGTCAGAGTCTCTCAGCCCCAAAGGATGGCAATGACAAACCCTCTCTGAAGAGGTTTGCCAAGAAAACCGTCATGCTAGGTTTGCCTTAGGGTCGCCAGAAGTCAAAAAATGGCTTGAAGGGACACAACACCAACAACAATCTAAGGGTTAACAAATTCTCAGCCCTGGCTGGTCTGGCCTGTATTTCTATGTTCTCCAGAGTGGAAAGAGAAGAGTGGAAGGCAGCACTCACAAAAAGACAAAGGTACCAGAAACAGGATTAGCGTCAATGGCCTGTGGCTACTTACTATAAACACCCCTTGAATGAAAAAGGCAAGGGAAGCTGACCTGAATTGCTTTGTACTGCAAATGAGGAACATTTGGATCCAAAGAGCTGCCTTTGTGTTGCCACTTGGCTTCCTTTGTGTCATTTTTCATTTTTTTTGTCCTGGGCTTTTAAAAGACTGAGAAACGCAGCCAATTTGAATCTAGGAGGGTGACACGGTGTCTCAGACAGTCAACCCAGTGGGCATTAGTCATGCCGAGAAACGGAACTGAAAAGGTACGAAACACTACAATCCAAGATCATAGTAGAAACCCGTCTCTTTCCAGATCCTCCATACCAATCATCACCAATACTGCCTCCACTACTATTACTACAACCGACGTCCATCATCAAGATCCTGCAATGACTTCTTGTTCTCATCCGTGTCCCATTCCTTCTCCTCCATTTATCCCAGATTAAGGACGGAGAGCATGCTATCAGTTCTTTCTATGTCCAAAAAAGTGGGGTCCCCCCATAAACTATGATTTGAACCTATCATGTGGTTTTCTGGGGTTGAGCGGGGAATTGAACCCTGGTCTCTGAAGTCATAGTCCAACACTCAAACCGCTATACTATGCTGGCTCTCACCCTGATCTCGCCTTCGCTAATATATTATTGTTTCTTGGTCTCTGCCTCAACAAATGCATCTTTCTGTCTCTTTCCCCCCCTCTTCCTTTTTAATCCCCCTTTTAATTTATTTTTTGGAAGGAACTAAGTAAAAACGGCCTTCTCTCCCTCCTTAATTATACCTAAGAATCTGAGCGACACAAAGGCGACATTTGCCAAAATAACAACAACAAAACCCCTCACTAATTCTTACAATCCCTCCAAGGGCCTCTAGCAGCAAACAACAACACGCACGCCGCCAAGCAAGAGCACTCCGGAAACTGGGCCATCATAATAAGCTTTCCCTCTGTGTCTTCCCCTAAATCTGTTTTCCTCCGCTCCGTCTCTGCCTTCTACCCCATCAAACCATCGATCCTTCCAGCTAAGTAGAGTCTGTGTTGACTGGCAGCTGCTCTCCAGGGTTTTGGGCTGGAGAGTCTTTCTCAACCCAACGCAGAGATATCGAGGAATCAACCTGGGCACATCTCCATGTAAAGCGTGTGCCGTCTTCCTTCCTTTTTTGGAACAGGTTTGAAAATATTGCAAAGCTAACAGGACTAGCTATAAAGAAAACCACCCAAAATGTCCATCCTGGGTGTTAAGCTTCATTGGGACAAATAAATCAAGCTAGCTTTGGAAGCTACCCAGGAAGCTACCCATATCTTGAAGCTCCACAGTCATGTAGTGGTTTGCTGGACTAGGACACTGGGAGACCAGGGTTCAAATCCATGCTTGACCCCACTTGGGAACCCACTGAGTGCCCTTAAGCAAGTCACACACTCTCAGCTTCAGAGGAAAGCAAGTGCAAAACCCCTCTGGACAAATTCTGAGATCTAAACCCTGGTTTCTCAGAGCTGTACTCCAACACTCAAACTAAAACTGTTTGTGTTTGCAAGAAACACTTTGACCCCTGCCCCAACCTTTGTAGCTTTCTTGTCTCAGAAGCTAGTATTGCAAAAGAAAATCTCCACCATCAAATAAAGGAATAAAACGAATTAATTCAATGCTACTCATGGCAACAGGGGAACCATGGATGAGTTTTCAATCACAACTTCTTGGAAACACCTCTATCTTCTTTCCTGCTGAATGAGTCTGTTTCAAACCTCATAGGGATCTTTGGGTGGTTGATAATGTATCCGTACTGGTCTGTAAATATGAAATTTAAAATACGGATGGACATGGAAGGCAACCTTTCTCGCCTTCTAACCTACATCACTTTCTGTCTCTGGAACTAGTGTTGCAGAAGAAAATCTCCATCGTCTGCCCAGGGAAGCTTCCATTAGCAGCAGCTGTCATCTCTGTGTTGTAATTGGAAATAATTGGGATGCTGTCTCAAACCACAGAGCCTCGAATTAGCCAATTCTGCTTCAGCCACCATCCAAGGAGCATCTGGTGCCATCTGAGATGGCACCAGTTCAATAGCCATCTTTACCTTCTCTCCTTGGACTCCTCCACACCACTGGCAGTCAACGTCTCTTGAAAAGGAGCCATGGCTCTCCTTTATCTAAGGTCCCTGATCCAGTGAAGAAGAAGAGAAGAAGAGGAGGAGAAGGATGAAGAAGAGGAGGAATTGGGACTCCATCATAGGTCCATGTTGGAGACATGGGAGAAGATCCAGTAAAATTAATGGGTCAGTTTAGTAATGAAGAGCTTTATCGTTATATATTTCCTTCTAATGGGTCTCTAAGAAATATTAAGACTATATCTAGCCCATAGAATTGTAGTACTGAAGACATCCTGGGAACATCTTGTTCCACCTTCATCCGGCCCTTCAACTGCATTTCCCCCACTCAACTCCCATCTGTTGCATACATATCCATGCTGGCTATCCAGCATCTTCTTGTCACAGAATGATAATTTCGTCCATCATAGAATTCAGAATGATACCGTAATTCTGTGCATCACAGAGTTTCACCATAAAGAGACCATCTTGTTGCATTGGGACATCCAGGTTCTGCTGCCTATCTCTTCTCTTTTCTCCATCAGATGGCCACGCTATTAAATATCGGCAAAGAGACAACAGGGGACCAACCATTTTCACACCCAAATCCTATCTTCCCTGCCAAAGCATTGGTTTTGCATCTCTATTTTCTCTTCTGCTGGGAAATCAACCCTAATAGGCATTGGCCTCCTACAGATTGGCAGAAGGACCACATTACTATCCGAGAGGAGGTCTATAAGGACTATTTGGAGAGAAGACCCTTGCCAACAAGACCTTTAAAAACAGCATATGCCAAGATACTGGATGCAAGCCTGTTCATTCTGAGTCTTATTTCATGGCTGTTCATTTCAAAGCTAGACCTGGATTCTGAGGGATAAAATCTAGGGTTAGACCAAGGGTACCATTAAAACAGGACTTGGGAGGAAGAGTCCAAGGACGCATCTGCACTGCAGAATTAATGCAATTTGACACCGCTTTAACTGCCATGGCTCAACAGTATGGAATCCTGGCATATGTAATTTTGTGAGATATTTAGCCTTCTCTGTCAGAGTGTTCTGGTGTCCCACCGAACTACAAATCCCATAATTCCATAGAATGCTTCCATCACAATTAAAGTGGTGGCAAGCCATATTATTTCTGCAGTACAGATGCAAGCAAAGTCTCCACAGAAGATCTCCGATTTGGGGCAAGCTCATGTGCACTCTTGGGTTTCTTCCAAAGGATCATACATTCTCTTTGCATTTGATAAGCCAATGCAAGTGGTTTCTCATAGTGGTCCTATGGAAAAGGGAGAGCTTTTAACTTACAGGCCATTTCTGCAAATTTTAATCTCTTTCTTCCTTCCTTGAAGGGGAAAAAACATATCCTCCCACCCTTTTATCACAAGATCTTGTTCTCTCCCCCTTCCAGATTTCTGTTCAATGCAGAGCCTTTGGAAAAGTTAGGAGACAAACGCTGGGGATAAATCATCTAAATGTGTTCAATAAACTCCTCGAGGGGGCTTTCTGCAGCTCCAGGCCTTAGCAACAACAGCAGCTTTTTTGCTCAGGAGTAATTGGGTTGGGGGTCCCTTCTAGGAACTGTTAGAGCTGCATATCTTGGGGGGGGAAAGACTTGGATTTTGGAGGGAGGGGAGGAAGGAGAATGCTGGAACTGGAAGCCAGCTGGCAAGTTTTATTTCTATCATCTGCCCGGGTTGCTTCCCCCAGGAACCCCAATTACAGCTGGAACTAGGAAATATACATTTAAATCTTCAGATCCCCGTCTTCTCCACCAACAAACTCATCGGAGCCTTGGGAGAAGAGTCCCTATAAGGAAGAGCACCGAATGTGATGAAGTCTGGGACCCCCCTAGGGAGCGGAAAACAATAAACTCGGAGTGAAAGCAGAGAAAATGGTTCTCCATTTTGCACTGACCCTTCTCATCTTGTGTTCATAATAACAGGGAATATTTATGTGCCGGATTGATTGGAGAAAATAGCAAAGCGGGGCTGGGGGAATGGGATCGGTGGGCGAAAGGGATGGGGCCAGGAAGAGGCTGCAAAGGAAACAAGACGGGACTGTGAGCTTGCTGAGAGACCAAGTACATCTTTCCCACTGAACGTCGGTCATAATTCATTGCTGAACTATTGGTGGAAGTTAGACTGTGCCACAACATATATGCGCACTGCTTGCACAGTGCAGTGTGCAACCTCCAGTGCACAGTTAGCGGAGATTAGCATAGCTCTGAGGACGGCATTGCAGATAGTGTTAGAGATAGATGGAGCAAATCGTTTTATGTCTCCATGTTGGACAGCAAAGCCAGGATGCACAGAAAGGAGCCAGAGGCCATCAGGTCAACTTCATCTGGTGCTCTCCCAAGGCATCCCTGTTTCTTCTCAGTATGCAAAGGAATCTAGAAGCATCTTTGAAACCAAATGAAAGGAAGAAGCTGGCAGCATGAGCTTTCGTCGACTTGAGCCAACTTCCTTAGATCTTGCAGCACTTTTGAGACTAACCGAAAGAAAGAAGTTAGTTGCATGAGCATGCATAGACTTGACTCTATTTCCCCAGATGCATCTGAGGAAGTAGGATCAAGTCTATGAAAGCTCATGCTACGAACTTATTTCTTTCAGTTCGTCTCAAAGGTATTCCAAGATCCCCTTACATACTGATTTTCCAGACTAACATGACCATGTCATTCTTCCTGGTTTAGCCATAATCCATAGCTGGGAGTGGGTTGGAAATGGTTATTGTGAGTAGTTCCTCTTATAATGCCCAGCATTTCGGAGATACTTGAATGGGCAATCGAGACCAATTGCTTTTCCCAAAGCCCTGCTCCTGGTGTAAAGTGGGGAGGAAACCCTGAACTGTTTTGTTTCTGCTGCCCATAGTCGTCCAAACTAAATTCATGATGCGGATTTTGATATTTAGGCTATTTGATACCTGAAGGAGAGCTTCTCAATATTTATCTACATGCTGTGTCTCTATCTAATGAAGGATCAATTGGGTCTCTTTTAGAGATTCAGGCCATAAGCTTTCAGACAGCATCCTAAATTCTACTGTAGTCCTGATGTGAGTAGATCCCTTAGATTTACTGATGCTTTGATTCTTCATTCCATAAATGATCAAGTGAGTTTACTCTACTCAGGACTAACCACCAGGATGCTTGCCACAGAGTCCTTCTCTTCCATCACTACCTGAGATTTAATCTGGGATCATTTAGAGGCAAAGTGTATGCTTTTTGACAGTGTCTCCTAGCTCATCTGTTACACTTGGCCACCAAAGCTAGGTTTCTATCCTGGGCTTGCCTTCTGTTCCTCCCTTCCGCATCCAAGAGCTTTAGGCCTTTTTCTGTGTGAAACCATCCAAGAGTCCAATGGGACTCCCAAACCTGACTTCGGTAGAGCCATTCAACCAAATGGATCAACCTATCTGTTCAAAGGTTGGTTGAATGGGCTCACTTGAATTGGAATTCACCCATTAGATTTCATCCACAACCATCAGAACATAATTGTTCTTGGTTTCTTATTTTATGAAGGTTCCTTCTGAAACAGTAAGGGACAGAGACTTACTTATCCTTTGCAACGATTGTTCAGATCATGTTTCGATAGTCTGAAAGGCTGGGGTAGATATCCCACAAACTCAGTGGGTTGTCATGGGACAGCTCAATCCAACCCATTCTCTCATGGTTCCCCCGCTCCAAGATTGAAATTCTGCATAGCAAGAGGGGTTAATATGTTTCACAATGAATTTTGATTGATCAAACATGATTAGAGGCTCGTGAATATGGATGAGGTTTGGAAGAACAAAAAATAAAAGAAGAAGAAGAAGTTCAGATTGCTCCCCTCCTTCGTTAAAAATTAATTTCAATCCAAGGAACAAGAGGAACAGCTGGTTTAATATTACGAAGCAGGTACCTTCGAAGTGGTGGAACAGCGGAGAAAATAAAGCAAGTTAAGACGAGGTCTTTAGCTGCTATATTAGAGAACAAAATTATGAAATGAGAAGCTAAATGCCAACTCCAAAGGAATGCGAAACAAAAAATATTCAGAGGGTAGGACGCTAGGGATAGAAATAATGGAATTCAGTAAGAGACTTACGTTTTTGAAAATGGATTTGTGGCCAGTGGAGAGAGTGACACACATTGGAACTGATGCTCGTTCGGAGTGATGCACAATGGGGCACAAATGGACTGAAACACATTGGGACCCTAGCTAGGGATTGTTGACGCACATCAACCATTGATGAGTTGATCAACAATGAGACGATCAACAATCGATGAGCTGATGAGCATGAGTCACCTATTTTATGTCCAGCTTCCATGGATGGACTTGAAAGATATAGTAAAAAAACAACACCAACCCTAAAATAGATCCCACTAGACTATGATGCCCAACATAGGCACAAAATTCAACACAACTTGGTGGCATTTATTTCCTGTCCTGCAGAACATCACGTCTGCCTGAGGAACGTTGGATTTATTCAACTCAGCCCAGCTCTCTGACACTCCCGTCACCATGGTTTCTCAGCATCACACTTACGACAGGAATAAACCCAGTTCAGGTTGCTTAGTGACAACAATTTACTTATCACATGTTATATCCCTACCAGAAGAAGAAGAAGAAGAAGAGAGAGGGAGAAATAAATAAACATTAGGTCCAATCTTGGTGGAGATTCTGCATCAGCACAGACGCATAATGCTGCACCCGCACAGTTGCAAAGGACTATCTATCAGTCCTGAAGAAGGCAACATCCCAGGTGGGAACATGGGCCTCCTCTCATAACTGTGTAGTGGATCAAAGAGTATGGGAGCAGACGATGGTTTTGCAACCAGGTGATGAGGAGATATGTCAAAACTCCAGACTACATCACAACATCCATACCTGCTGGGAATATGTTCCTGGACTTACTGTGGAAACTAAAACCATGGATTATAGCGAACCCTATTGAAATGAATGGCTTCAAGCAAATTCTGACCATAGAGTCACACTGGAGAACCTAGAGATTCCTGGGCATTTCTAGGTCCTAGCCTAACACTCAAACCACTGTACACCATTTGTCTGCACATGTCCCTGAAAGCCTTCCAACCCCTATTGTCCATCCCAAGTAGAGTAGATCTATTGAACTAATGGCGTTTACCCGTGTGCTGACTTACCAGTCAACAACTGAGTTAATGCATCTATTCCATCTGGGACTAACCAACAGGATTCCAGTCAAGAACAGCAACCTATCACAAGGTACAGAAGAGAGGATGACTCAAGCTGTAACCTTATATCCTCCAAAGAATAAGTTGCGTTGAACTCAGTAGAGCTTACATCTTGGCTGAAAAGGGATCAAGATATCAAGGCAGAAATTAAGACATCACTCCTCACATCCCAGTCTTTAGGGGCTGAAACAATGGACCCCACGTCAGTTGGTAAATCTATTCTGGGTTTCAAATAGAATTTCAAACGATGTATTGATAGTGCTGAACTGATTGGGATGCCAAGGTCCAGAACTTTGGGTAGTCCCTTTAAAGTTCAGACAACAACCCAGAGAGGACTGACAAGGAAGCAACCACCCACCACAAGTGGCTATCAACCTCTCGTTCATCTGATGCTCAATGCCTCCTTGCACCTTCTCAAAGAGGTCCAGTTTCCATAACACCTAGACTGCCCCTTTCTTGGACATGAAGACCAGGACATGAAATCTAATCACAATCCAAATTCCCAAATGTTCTGCTTTCATCAGGTGTTCACTCAAGAAAGGGATCAGATCCCAAATCCATAAATGTAACCCTTTGGAGCATGTTTAATCTGCCTGCTAATCTTCCTTTACTTGTAACAACAGCGTGGGTTTATTGATGCAAGAACCCCAAGATTAAATCAATGAGACTTGGTGAAGTGACCAGGAACTTTTATTTTTACCCCACTGAAAACGGAGGGCGAAAGGAGAGATGATCAGAACAGTCGTAAAAGTCAGGGAAGATGATAAACACATCGGTATTAATTTCTTCAAACAGAGCCCTGATGCTGCTTTGCAATATTAACACTCGTTACAAATGTCATTGATCTATTAAGACTTTGCGAGCATTCAAAAACTCAGCGCACTCAGAAGAAGAGCGGAGGGAAAATAATGACTAACTTGACAAGATTAGAGGTGATGTTTTCTCCTGAAATTAAATCAGGTTGTTATGTTTGTGAACACGGCACAAAGGATTAGACACAGGTTAGAAGGAGCTGTATTACATGGATTTGCACCCACTATCCCACCTTCTCAACCATCTGAAAGAGAAACTGTTCTCTTTTGCAAGTATTTGTCTACACAAGGAGACCACCCTGGATCCATTGGCTGTCAGGACGATTGGTGGCATCCATAGCCTATAGATGAAAATGTTCCCCAGTCTTTTTATCACACATGAAAAGAAACCGTGACTAAAGCCTTTTAGTTAGCGCCAGCCAGAGCAGACATATTGAACCAATGCCTGAACGGTGAGTCAATATATAGGTAAAGTCTATTGATACCAATGATTCTACTGTAATGGGGATCCAGGACCACTTTTTCCTCTCCTTTCCAAATGGACACATAGATGTTTTCATTTTGATCTTCAGAGAGTTTTCTCCTTTGTGATGGAGAATGACCTTTTTCTTAACTGAATGCTGTAAGGAACATAGAGTACCACTTCTAAAGGACTGAATATTTGCCAGTTACAATTTCATGTCCACTTGAATTGAAGGAATTGGAGGACAATTAAGGAACAAATAAGTCATCTATATAACTAAATACCCAAAAGAAACCAGATCCTGTCTGATCTTGGAAGCTAAGCAGGTTCAGCACTGGTTAGGACCTGGATAGGAGACCACCAATGAATATTACTTGCCATAGATGACATTTCAGAGGAAGGAACTGGAAAAACCACCTCTGAGTACTCCTTGCTAAGAAAACCTTATGATGTTCATGGGGTCGTCATAAGTCAACAGGCAACCTGAAAACACATACACACAGAGAGAGAGATGATATCTAATCCAGTCGTTCTCAAATTTTGCTCCTCCGTATATTTTCAACCTCAACTCCCAGAACCTCAACCTTCAACTCCTTGAAAGATGCAGCATCTAAAATGGCTGCCCAACCTTGGCTTAAAGCTAGGAAAAGCTAATCACTCTTGTAGGTACTAGGTTTTATTGTCAAATTTCATTCTCTGGATTTCAGAAAGAGTGTGTCTGTCTCTGTTGATACATCTCCATCCAAGTTTGTTTTCCAAGTTTTCCTCCTTTGTAAATTTGACAATATTTTGACTGTTTTGTTCTGTACGGATCGCACTTCGATGGCTTGAGCTTCCATTGCAGAGAGCTCTTTTGTTGCCGCAGAACCCCAAGTAGGTGGCAAATGGGGGTGTAGAATATTATGGCTAAGAGGATGACTAATTTAATGTAGGCAGTGTGATAAGTGGGGGAAAAATATCAAAATGTTAACATTTTGAACATGTCAGTTTGGAAGGGAGGGTGCAGTTCTCCTTCCAAAATGCTAATTATGTTTCTGGAAAATGTAATGTCTTCCAAAATGTCAAAACGCAACATTTTCAACATCTTTTGGAGTGCCTGCTAGTAGGGTGAGCTGGGAATATTAATAACCCTCATGCACTGTCATCTTCTTCCTCCTCCTCTGCCTCAGTTCTGCTCTCCTTAGCTTGCTCTTACTCTTCCCAAGGGAGACTGTATGTCTCAGTAAGTTGGTTCGCTTCACTCCGGACTTCCACCAGCTCTTCAAATGTCATGATGCATCTTCATCACTATTATGAGTGAGTCCTTTGCCCAGCTTTTGTGTTCCATCCTGCTGCTTGCACAGAGTCAGAAAGCAGGGATGGTAGAAAATGTGATCCCATAGAGGACATCTAGTGAGGTTCTGGTGCTGGATCTGGGAGCAGATAACATCTACTAACCTTGGCCGTGTCTGAACAGGCCAAATGACACATCCTTCCTCCATCCTCACAGTGAATAGTCTAGAGCAGTGATTCCCAAACTCTGGCCTTCCAAGTGTTTTGGACACTGGCTCCCCGAATCCCAGACCATTGACCAAGATGGCTGAGGCTTCAGGGGACCGAAGGTCAAAACACTTGGAGGACCAGACTTGGGGAATCACTGGTCTAGACCAGTGGTCCCGAAACTGTGCTCTTTAAGAGATTTTAGACTTCAGCTCCCAGAATCCCAGACTACTGACTGACATGTCTGTGGCTTCTGGGAGATGAAATCCAAAATATTTTACAGGATACACTTTGGAGACCACTGGTCCAGAGCAGTGCTCTATAAGAGATTTTGGACCACAGTTCCCAGAAGCTTCAGCCATGTTGGCCAATAGTCAGGGATTCTGGGAGCTGATGTCCAAAATCCCTTAAAGAGCACGTTTGGGGACCACTGGTCTAAAGGACGTAGGGCCCAATCTCCAGTTGTGGTGAGAAACATCTGGATGACGAATGTCCAGTTTTGCACCGAACCCACAATATACCACCCTTCACATGGATTGTAAAAACTCACCTTTTGCTCTGGATCTTCTCAGAAGATATGGAACCCTCCAGAGTGACTGTCCTTACAACAAGTCCATATATGCAACCCACCTCCACCACCGCTGGTGCAAGTTGTTCCCTCTGATGTCAGAACAAGTTGTCCAGCCACATGATCAGTTCTAGGTGCCTCATTTTCAGCTTCAGAAGGAGCAACCCACACTAGTAATGGTGGTACAGAAGGACCTATGTATGAACTTCGCTCCAGAGTGCTTAGGTGATGGACCACCATCTGGGAAGCTTCCTGGCTAGAATAATCCAGGCTGCTCTTAGAATATATGGCCACCATCACCTCAACACCTGCATTATCATCATGCCTCCACCCATGTAAGTATGCTAACAAAGGGGCTCAACAGATGGGCAACTCTGTGCCAGCCATCTTTGCCTCAAGTCGGTGCTGCAGCAGCCGCACACTGCAGCACCAGCACACTTTTGGCAGCTTCCAGGAAAGAGCATGATTGATGTGCTCATGTGCCCCGCTATTTGGATGTGGCACCATGCATACGTCATCATGGCAACCCCCCCCCCTGTATGGATGGGGGTGGGCCATGATGGCGGTGTGGCTGTGGACTAGGGCTTCTGGCCTGGGCCCCATCTAGCCCTAGTTCGCCGGCAAGACAGCACAAAGTGCCCACCTGTATCCCTGCAAAGTTTTGCTTTCCTGTAGTGCAGAGTGAGATCTTGACCAACAAATGCCACCTGAGACAACTCCTTCACTCTGAGCCAAAAAAAGGAAAGGAAAAAAGGAAACTACATACACCTTTGCTTGGTTCCAGTCCAGTGCACCGCCTAATTCAAATCTTTCTGACTGCCCACCATACTTTCCCTTACACACACACACATGCACACACACAGAGAGCATGATCAAGACTATCTTTCTCATTACCTTTCCCAGGGTTTGAAGCTGAAATTGCAATTTCTTGAGCGGGGACATTTTAGAAAATTGGAAAGCGCTGCAAGGCCACTTGGCGATATTCTTTGTGTTCTTTTAAGATTGATTAAAATTAATGGAAACAAACAGACAGAAAAATCATTAAAGCCAAGGCATTGTTGCTGCTGCTGCTGCTGTTGTTACTGTTGTTGCTGCGGATGGAGAGCGGGGAGAGGCTACCTTCACGCTAGTAGGATGATAGGTCCCTCTTTCTTTCTCTCTTCCTCTTCCACTTCTTCTTCTCCTTGAAGCAATTAACTAGTTTTGTTAATTGTTTCTCTTTCTGTTTAAAATAGTGCCAGGCCTTCTTCCCAGCAGGGCTACTATTCTCTAGGAACAAGGGCTCAGGAGGTTTTTGCAAAATGCATTTAGCATTTGCAAAAGCATAATTTGGAAAGGGAGGGAAGGAAGAAAACATTTCTTTGTATTTAAAAAAAAAACATCAACCCACCATTTAATCGTCTAAAATGGAGTGTCAACGTTGTTGTTGTTTTTGGATGAACGTTTACGGCTTTAAAAAAAAGCGTTTCATAAACAAGGTATCAGCTTTAAAAAATATTGATGTGAACGTTAAAAAAATAATTAAATGGCACTTTTTCATTTTTTAAAAATAAAAAGGGGTTGAAACAACATGAATGACAACTGAATGACTCTGTGGAAAATATTTAAAACAAAAACAGCATGCGTTTGATTGCGTTTGATGATATGCATTTGATTGAATATTTGGCGGAGGTTTTACTATTTCGTTATTTATTTGTGGGATTTTTATCCCGCATTTCTACCAAAACAGTATTCATTTTTAGATATTTGTGGGTTTTTTGGGCTCTGTGGCCATGTTCTAGAAGAGTTTGTTCCTGATGTTTCGTCAGTGTCTGTGGCTGCCATCTTCAGAGAATGCTGGCATGGAAGAGAGTGGTGTGTGTGTGTGTGTGTGTGTGTGTGTGTGTGTGCGCACACACACACACACACACACAACACACCACACACACAGAGTGTGGGAGATATATAGATAGATAGATAGATAGATAGATAGATAGATAGATAGATAGATAGATAGATAGATAGATAGA
>NC_056528.1:14300512-14311932 GCF_019175285.1 Sceloporus undulatus | reverse complement strand
TAGACAGACAGACATACACACATACCCAGGGTGAAAAGGATACACACACACACACACACACACACACACACACACACACACACACACCACTCTCTTCCATGCCAGCATTCTCTGAAGATGTTGGCGAAGCATCAGGAATAAACTCTTCTAGAACATGGCCACATACCCCGAAAAACCCACAAAAATCTATGGATGCCAGCCATGAAAGCCTTCGACTTCACAATATCCATTTTATTACTATTCAATTAAAAAAAGGGTTGCTGAGTCTAGTTGCCTGACCCTACAAGTGGAGACAGAGGCGAATCAACCCCGGCGTAGAATTTCATCCATCTCTCTTTCTCTGTCCCTCACTCTTTCTCTTCTCTCTTTTTATGTGTTGTTCTATCTACCTCACTGGGCTAAAGATATCCAGGATTGAGCATCCTTGAGTAATAGTAACACCAGTATAGATTCTCCACTTCTGCTCCCTGATGATCGCCTTGAACACTCAATGCCAGGCAGATGTTCCAAGGGGAGCAGGGCTTGTGATAAATCTACCTCTTGTACCTCCTCATTATGCACTAGCCCACTGGAGGAGAAAGGGAAAAGGAAAAGGCAATTATATTTTGGATCTGGTTCTGTACACCTCCCTGCCATTTTCCCCGCCATGCCTTCTCATTCATGCAGACGCACAACGGCGGCAGGCCAGCTGCTTTCCCAAAGAGCACGGCTCGGTTGCTTCAAAATGGCCCCCCTGGAGGGAAATGGAGGCCAGGAGCTCCCCCAAAATTGCTGACTCCGGCATGAGTCAGCTGGGTCTCCTGCAGTTCTCATAGACCAAACGTCTCCCGGCTTCTCACAAACATTAGCCATCTGGACCTTCTGTGCATGTATCACGTGTGGAGGGGAAATCGGGGGGTTATGGGCAATGTTCCCAGAGTAGAGATGTTGTTCGTGCCTTTTTCTTTGCTAAGGTTGTCTCTGATCATAGAGCAAAGACACTTAGCATGGAAAGACCAGGGACTTCTCCCACCTTCCCCAACTGCATTAATTCCACAGTTTGAGCATTGGACTAGGACTTGGGAAACCAGGGTTCAAATCCTGGCTCGGCCATGTAAAACCAATTGGGCAAGTCACACTTTCTAAGCCTTGAGGAAGACATTGGTAGCATGAGCTTCTGTACAATTGAGTCTACTTTCTCAGAGGCACATTTGAAGTGGAGAACCCAAAGAGAGAATTATATGCCTCTGAGGAAGTAGGCTCAAGTCTACGAAAACTCATGCTACGAACGTCTTTTTTCCAGTTAGTCTCAAAGGTGCTACAAGATCCCTCTGCATACTGGTTTTCCAGACGAATATGGCTAGGTCTCCAAATTCTATCAGTGTCAGAGGGCGGCAATGGCAAACCCCCTTTGAAGAGACTTGCCAAGAAAACCCTATGATAGTATCTCCTTAAGGTCACCATAAGGCAGAAGATGACTTGGAGGCACACAAGAACAGTTGCAACTTCAGTGGGACAACAAACCTGCTCTAGTTTTGCAGGAGCTTTCCAAGATGCTGAACCATCCCTCCGAAATAGCCTCATCCGCCTTGGACAGCAACTTTGAGATCCGGATCAAAACATGGCATTGCTTCACCGTCCCACTGACATGGGTACCACCAGCTCCCACAGATCCACACCACGCAGTGGAAATCACTGTCAGGAGCATGGCAAGAGGGACAGTTCAATGGCACTTTTCATCTGGTAGAAAGAGGAACATGACAGCCTCGCCATTCCTTACAAGCCGGAGATGTGAGGCGACTGAAAACAAAGAAAAGTACTGAGGAAGATATTCTGGGAGGAGGAGGAGGGAGGAATGGGAATGGAATGAAAAGTAGTCTAAAAAGGGGAGAGAGAGAAAAGAGATTGGAACAAGCTCAGTACTTTGCAGGTGCGGCTCTGCAGGTCGCCTCCGATCGTCTCTCTCCGGGACGCAGCATGTTACCTGGGCTAATTTATAAAGGAAATGAAAAGGAAATGGACTTGGAATAATGAACACCATTAATTCACCACTTCAGACTTCCCTGTTTGAACAGAGAGTATCAAACGGCTCAATTGTCATTTTTGCCGTTCCCGTCTTATTCATGTCCCCTTCCTTTCCTCCCTGCAATTTCTGTGCGTGCACGTTAAAAATGGCCGATCCGCGCCGAAAGGGCTGTGACGCAGCTAATTAGCATATATATTGTTTGTCCTGCTAGAAATTTATAGCAAACAGCAATATTTTACACTCCAGTAAAGTTAATAAATGAAGCTTTGGGCTATAAAAATTTCATGTTCCTTTGTGCAAAGGTCAATTATAAATAGTTAAGCACATATTCATCTGGATGCTTTAGGCCCTGGCAGGAGGAGGATGAAATATATTCGGGTCGATTTTGCACTCGAGCCGGGCAGCAGCGTGGTTTATAGCTTTGGTGGCACTTCTAGCTACCTCTCCGCAAAAGGGTTAGAGAGAATCCAGGGAAAAGAGACAGCTCACAGAAGCGGAGTCTTGATTTTATTCTCTGGGGAAGATACAGTTGTCTTTGCCAGAAGCGCAGTTGCCTTGTCCAGTCGCTGTAACTCTAGACCTGATAACACAGAGGAGGCCTGAGAAAGAATTGCCTTTGATTCACATCAAAGGCGGTGTTTCTTTAAAAAGAACTTTCCAACATTTGCAAGTATTGGCCGAGATCCTACTTCACAGTCTACATTTCTTGACTTTCCTAATCCATCACTATGTGGCAGAAACACAGTGAACCCCTGTGAGTCAATTGCAACGATGCACATCCAGGCTTTGGCAAGTGCGCTCCCATGTGCACTGGGCACTTTTTATGTGCATCAGGTACTTCTGGTGTGCATTGGACACTTCTGGTGAACACTGATGCACATTGAGAGCTCCTGTTGCATTCTGGCACTTCCTAGCCAGTGTCCAGATGTGCATCAGAGAGCACTCTGAAGTGCATCGATGCCATTTGCACATCTTACTTATGGTGACCCTGAGGAAAACCTTTCATGGGATTTTCTTGACATGTTTTGGTCAGTGTGGGTTTTACTTCCTCTGAGGCTGAGAAAGTGTCACTTGCCCAGCATCCATTTCCATAGGTTTCCCCATGGCCAAGTGAGGTTTAAAGCCTTGGTGTCCAGAGTAGTGAAGTGGTTTGAGCGTTGGACTATGACTATGGAGACCAGGTTTTGATATCTCACTCAGCCATGGAAACCTATTGACTGACCTTGGGCAGGTCACATGCTCTCAGTCCCAAAGAAGCCCATGATAAGTTTGCCTTAGGGTCGCCATAAGTCAGAAACAACCTGATGGCACACAGCGACAACTCCAGAGTCATGGTCCCACACTCAGATCATTACAGATGCTGGCTCTCTTGAACTGCTAGCTAATGTGCAACCATTTAGCAGGGCCTACAAATGAACCCTATTTCATACTACTGAATGCTGTTCACATTTGGCCAGGATGACAATACAGTGGTGCCTCGGGTTACGAAATTAATTCGTTCCGCGGCTAATTTCGTAACCCGAAAAACCTTCGTAACCCGAATTGCCATAGGCGCTAATGGGGAAAAAAGCCGCGGCTCTGCCGCGGCTCCATTTAAACAGCGCCAGGGTTTTTTCGTAACCCAAAAAAACCTTCGTAACCCGAAACAATAAATCCCTATGGGATTTATTCGTATCCCGAAAAATTCGTAACCTGGGTAATTCGTATCCCGAGGTACCACTGTAACCATTTTGGATGCACTACATTTCTCTAGCGGAGGTGGTTGAGGATTTGGTTTGGGTCATTTTCTTTGCTGAGAAGGTATGGATGAACATCTCACAGATGTATCCTTCTCTATGGCGAAGTAACAAGATAATCTTGGGAAAGTATCCTCATGCCAGTTTCTTCTGAGATTTTGGAATTACAAAGCCATCTCTGCCCCAACCCACTCAGAGGTAAATAAATGTATCATAAAGAAGGGAGAAGAAGGGGCGAGAGAAGAAGATATTCATATCCCAACATGGATGGCTATGTTGATGATATATCAGCTTTGCAGCCCAAAATGAGGCGATGAGTTTGGGGTGGCAAGGCAAGGGAAAGTGGCACTGAATCCAACCTATAGCGCATGTTGCAATGTTGAATATGGCAACCTGGTTTCTGCCAATGCCACATGGTGTTCGAACATACTAAGCTGAAGCTCATTGTTTGGATACATTTCCCGATCAAGACAATTCCCTCATTTATTCTGGTTAACGTATCTGATTTTCAGAGCAGAAGTGCTGGAATAAACATAGGTAGGGGGCACAGCATGGATGCTTTGAAGAGCTGAATGCAGACTTGAAATAAGGAAGCCAGAGATTGAGAGACCAGAAAGGAAAAGGAGCAAGGAGAAGGTAACTGGTATGAAGCTGGGTGAAACGGCTGGTGTGTCATTAAGGGTTTGTCATCAATACTAACCTGGTAACCAGGCAACTGGAAGATTTGAAGAGAGCTCTCAGCCTCATCCGGGGATGTATGCCAAGGTGAGGTGGAAAAGGCAGAAGATGCCTGTGATGGAGTGGATCATCACTGGGATTGCCTGGCCTCCTGCATCTGCAGAGACAATGCTTTTGCAAAGGATCCTGGTTTCCTGCTGATATTTACAAGGGAGATTCATATCTGAACCAGCTGGCTTACCAGATGCAAATATATTTGAGATCAATTGAACCCAGGCATGTATCCACATTGAGCAGCTCCATCACTTGTGTACCACTTGAACTCTATGTTGGTTCATTATTCAGTAGTTGATTTAATGGGTCTACTCTACTACAAAGAGCCAGTGTGGTGTAGTGGACTGAGTGTTAGGCTATAACTCTGGAGACCAGGGTTCGATTCTTGCCTGGGAAGTCCCATGCTCTCAGCCTCCGGGGATGGCCATGGCAAACCTCCCCTGAACAAATCTTGCCAAAACAACCCTAGGATATGTTTACTTTAGGGTCACCATAAGTTGGAAACAACTTGACAGCACACAACAACAAGCACTTGATTTGTCATGGATCCATCCCACGAAAACCTGGGATGAAAAGTTTGAAGAGGTCCGTGGAATTTTTGCTAGAACTGCTAGAGCTGCATTTTTTAAAATAGCTTCAAAATGAAAGTTTTGACTTCCCAAACTTTGAAATAATACCATGCCTCTCCCCCCCCCTCATCCCCAAACCCTCATCTCTACAAAAAAAGTAAACCAATTTGTCACTCACGGTGCATAATGCCAGGCTCAAATTGTGTGCAGTCCCCTTTCTCTTGCCAGAGGTCGCGGAGGAGAGTGTCTGGAAGAGGCTCTGAAGGGAAACAAATGAGCGCAAACATGATAAATTGCTGTGAAGGTGCTCTGTTTGTGATGAGTCAAAAAGAGGGGATAATGAATTTGGGGGGAGGTGGAAGAGACAGCTGGGTGCGGCAGTTTATCCAGCAGGTAGCTGCCTTAACCCTTTTGGGCAAAGTGGCTTTGGCACAAAAACACAAAGCAGCCGAGAGGTTATGTTTCATCGCAGTTGGCCATGAAGCGTCAGCTAGAATCTAGGAAAGTGTGAAGGAAGCAATTTATAAGTGAAATGGCCGCCCTTGACCATCTCACCAGGTCAGCTCGGCTCACTGTTTTCAACAACATTTCAGACATTTTTGGAGATGGATGGATGGATGGCGGAGTTGAAAAACTCCCCTGTGGGATGCTGATAAGACCTGGAGAGAAAGTGTTCTCTCTTTGAAGCCAAGAAGGTGACTACATAGAAACCCAGGTGGTCACCGACCTTGGCAGGAATCTGTCTCGGATTGTCTGTCTAAGAGCCAGGTTGTTACCGAGGCTGAAATCCTGCTGCTGAAGCATCCATTTCTCTCTCAAAAACAATGAGCAGTTCTACATTTTCTGAAACGTCTATAGCTATGTTTTGCATTTAAGAAGGCAAGACTGGTTGATTAATGGCCCACCTGAGCAGTCTTGACTGAACCTCAGCCCCCAGATCTAGCTGAACTCCAGTTTCCATAATCTTCACTGGACATGATCAAGGGGATCGAGGGGTCAAGTACCATGGCAGTGTAGTCCAACAACATCTGGTTTGGAGACCAAGGTTTCAGGACCCTCTGGACACTGCTTGTTATAATGTGCTAGGAACTGCAACCACATTTGTGGGCATTCATTACAGCTGCTTCTTTCCTGGAAACTCTCCATGGACTTGGTTCATGGACCTGCCCTGGTCTGGGGACCTCCACCATCGGTGCCCTTGGATGCACATTCTGTTTGGATATACACTGTGCATTGTTAATCTACCTTTGTATATATCTGGTTGTGCATTTGGATGCAGACTTGGTGTCTGGGTCCAGCTGCACAGTGCCACCTTTCAAAAAAGGGTTGCCCTGAAGAATTAATTCATGCACAAATACTTACGTCACACAACCGCAAGGTAGGATCTCAACTGTGGGATTTTTCAAGTGTGTGTGGGTATACCTTCTCTAAGTTGTCTTGCCTTATGGAAGAGATCTAAGGCATCTTTCTTTAGCTGTTGCCCATGAGACCTTGCAACAGTTTTGACTAGTCCTTTTCCTCCAGCCCTGTGCGTCTCCTTTGCCTTCTCTT
Source organism: Sceloporus undulatus (assembly GCF_019175285.1). NCBI lineage: Eukaryota > Metazoa > Chordata > Lepidosauria > Squamata > Phrynosomatidae > Sceloporus > Sceloporus undulatus. The sequence continues at coordinate 14,305,339 of NC_056528.1, read as the reverse complement.
CTATTTTGGAGAGTCAGGATCTGACCCATGTTTCAACTCATTATAGAGCATTATCAGCACCGCATTTTCTTCCATTTCCCCCAGCGGAGCCATGTCTTGACCTCAAAGGCGCAATCTCAATGAGGTTTATTTTTTAAATAAAAAAACGACACAAGCACAAGTCTTGTTCTTTCTCCCTCTCCTTCCCAAATGCATGGCTGATTTTTATCGCGTGTTATCTTAATTGCAGACTTTAAGGGCATACACAGGGAAAAGGTAAAGGGAGCAGGAAAAAAAGGCACACTGAGAAAGGAAATCATTTCTAGAGTCTCCTATTTGCTTATAGAACATGGAGGTAATTTCAGGTGAAAAACCTATTTCCCTGGATTTTGTTTCTTTTTTCAATGTCAGAAAGACACCCCCTCCACAGAACAAGAGTATTGAGTTCTTTCTTCTCTTGTTAATTCATCCATTTTAATGCTTCTTAAAACACTGTTTGACATTCTGGATTTCAAATACAACAGCAACCAGTCACCTGCAACCAGCGCCAATACAAAAATCTATTATGTCTGGATCTACTAGGTATAATTTCCTTCCCTCTCTCCAAAGTTAAGCAATGAGGGCCAACTCATGGGGCAGGATGTGGCAATGGTCTGGCTCTGTCATGAGGCAGAATGAAGCAGCTGCCTCGGGCAGCAAGATGGAGACTGGGAGTCGAGGGAAGTTGCTGGAGGACATAGCACTGTGTGCCTCTTTGGGCTTCTTCATGCCTCCTTGGCTGGCCCATTGGTGTTCTGGATGGCATTGTCCTATTGCCAGTGCTGAAGGAAAATTCAACTGCCGATGCCATCAGTTTCTTTACCTGGAATGGAGTTGGGCACCATCTTGTTTTGTTTTGTTCTTGGCCCAAGAAGCAAAATGATTGGATTTGCCTATTATCTGCCCAGTTGTTCTTTTGATTCTCTCTCCAAAACTACCTCAATTATTATACTATTTCCTGGTTGAACAGAGGAAGATGTTGGACAATGACATTGGTTGCGGTCTGGGCAAACTATCCCACATATAGAGGGCACCTTCCTGCTCTCAGGGGAATTGCACTGAACTCCCCAAATCCACATTGTGGCCACAGATCAATCGATGCCACCATGCTATGGCAGTGGCCACCACTGTCATAGCAGTTGCCATTTAAAGTTGGTGACAACTGCACAGGGCAATAAGCATAGTGGAGGGAGAGCAAAATGCCAGTTTCAAAGCCAACGCAATTACAAGTCAACAATGATAAAACAACAATGCTAAAACAAAACAACATGCGTTCTGACCAGGCCCTTCTTCAGTAAAAGTTGGATGACTTTTTCATGTAATTATTTACTTGTGTAAATAGTTGTTATTGTTATTGTGTGACTTCAGGTCATTTCTGACTTATGGCGACCCTAGGCTGGATCTGGCAAGAGTTGTTCAGTGGTTAAATGCTGATACCGCAACCAAAACGTTGTGAGTTCAGTCCTGCAGGGCTCCAGGTTGGCTCAGCCTTCCATCCTTTTGTAGGTCAGTAAAATGAGTGCCCAGTTTGTTGGGGGCAATTGGCTAACACATTTTAAACCACTTGGAGAGTGTTGGAGAGCACTTAGCACTACAAAGTGGTATAGAAATGCAAGTGGTATTGAGGCTGAGAGAGTGGGACTTGCCCAAAGTCAGCACAGCCAAGTGGGGATTTGAGCCCTGGTCTCCAGAATCATAGTCAACACTCAAACCATTGCACCACGCAGTCTCTTTCCCATTCAGACTGTCACACACATTAAGTCCCGAGCAAAGACACGGTCCTGAACAGAACGTCAGCCAACAATAATAATATAAAACTGTGCTCCATTCCCAAAACAAATGAAAAGGTCTATCTGATCTATGTGGGTTATAAAAAGAAAGCATTAAACACATGCCCAGCCCCAGCAGGCTGTTCCACAGAGGTAGGCATGCAAAGGCCCAGAGGCCAACGTGAGGCTTGTAATCTTGTGTTTCAGATCGCCTGGCTCCCATTGCGAGACCATTCCTTTTGGGGTAGAAGCTGGATGCCTGCGGGGGTAAGAGGCAGGGAGCTTTCTCTAGCTCCAGGCGGTGTGCCTCTTGCCTCTGGGAAGATGAGATTTGCGTTCGCTCCCCGAAGTTGGCAGCCAAAGTTGTGAATACATTGGGATCATGACTTCCAGACACCCAGAGGCAGGAGTTGCATTGTTTGGCTTTCTATTGTTGCCGCTTATCTCGCTGTGTCATACGGCTGGAAATTGGAGCCTTGCCGCCCAGGATAACTAGCAGGAGGCAAGGCAAGCTTGTACTACCGTTGTCTTCTTCAGTTCTGTGTTTTTTCTCTTTCCCTTTTTTCTTTTTCCCTCTGCGAGTGAAGAAAACAGTTCAGCCTAAAAATGTCTGCCTGGCTCCCCCTTCTTCGACCTCTTTCCCCGAAGGGTGGGGAAGAGAAGTAGAATACATTATCCAATTTTCAACTGAAAATAAAAAGGCTAACTACATATGCAAAAACAAGGCTTTCTGGGATTCAGGACCTTGAGCACCACCTCTCTGTTATTAAGCCCTGTGGCCTATAACCATCTAACAGGACAGACAATGGCAAAGGATGCTAGGAGCTGGAATCCAACAATGCCTGGAGGGCCACAAAGGCTGGCATCCTGATAGTTGACTTAACCTTACACCTGAATATCTATTTTGGATTGTGGTAGAGGCTGCGATCCCTTCTCCATCTTAAATCTCTAAAACACCCTCCCCAGTGTTTTGTTCCCTGCAACAAAACCCATTGAGGCCTATGATGGACCTCCAGAGGGAATCCTCAGATCTTAATTCAATTGGGGACCACTGATCTGGAAGTGCAAAAGCCTTAAGCCTGTTGTTCACCCAAAGCTTGGGATTGCCATGAAGAACTGGGATCCAAGACATATAAACGTGGACCTTTCAGAAAAATCTTCAAGGAAATCAAGAGGGCATACATGTCCTTCCCTTGTGTTTTATACCCACAACAACCTCCAGATAGCTTTGGACTTCAGCTCCCAGCACTCTTCATCATTAAGTATGATGGCTAGGGCTCCTGAGAGCTGTAGTTCAACAACATCTTGAGGACTACACAGCTCCCATCCTTCCTTGGAACATCCATCATAAAGACCCAGTTGCATTCATCATAATGGTAGCAAGATTGGAGATCACCAAAAGATGGGAAGACCTTGGAAATGCAACTGTAGATATCTATTTCCGAAGAATTTGGGACTTTATCTGAAAACCTGCCTTCCAAATCTAGATTGTAAAGGGCTTTTCAGAACAGAGACATTCAGAACTGCTCAGTATTCTTTGATTGTGTATGTCCTCAATAAGAGCCGAGTGACTATTCAGACTTCAAGGAGACAACGTTCAATCTGGTTCTGCCCTCCTTAAGAAGAAGACATGTTTGCTTTATCCAGGATTCTTGTGCTTTTACTATACTGGGAACTTGTTTACTGCTCTTTGCTATATTCGGATAGTCTTTGCTAAGGTTGCTGCCTTTTTCTGTGGTTCTTAAAATTGAATCTTGCATTTACATTAGGACTCCAAATCTCAGTTGCACAATTAATGTAATCATTGAACAACAGGTGAGATATTGCTAGCCATTACACAATCCATTGAACAACGATGTGATACAGAAAATACCCGCATAGTACAACTCTGACATAGCTATGCTAGCATATTTTTCAGCTATATATCTGCTAGATAGGACTTGACCTTCTCCTCTTCCTCTCCTCTCCTCTCTTTCTGGTGGCACCCTCTTTTATCTTGTTTCTCTTGACTTCTTATTTTCTCTCTCTGCTTCTTCTTCCTCCTTGTCCTCCATGGAAAGAGGGCAGGATGCAAACATGAATCACAATAAAGCACTATGTAAAGCAAAGTCTGGCCCTTCACATGCTGGTGAGGCCTAGTTCCAACTTTGCAAAGAGCAGATGGCAGGGCTGTGTTGTCCTTTTCTAATATAACTGGAAGGTAGTGAATGAACATCTTCCCATCTTTCAGAATAGCACAGTGAAGGGTGTTGACTATATCAGGGTTCCTCGGATATCTTTGCTCCAGTATAGGAAGAAGGAGTCTTGAAACTGTACTGCCCAGTGTTTTGTTTCCATTACATCCCAGAATCCAACATAGTTCTAAGGAACCCATGAGTAGATATACTTAGAATTTCACCACTGTGTTGCCATTTCCCATTTGATCTTCTATCAGATGTATATGCTGCTGTCATTCCTACTACCCATTCTACCTGGAGCAGCAGCGGCCATGGATTTGATACAAGTGGAGTGGTCAATTTATTCCACATTTTGGTCTGAGAAGATATCCCAGGTACTAAATCTCTCTGGGATGTAGCATTGAGTACCTCAGAAGTTCAGCGTATGGGAGATATGCACCGTCCCAATGATAACCTCCCAATATTGAGGTTGGGAGTTGAGGTAAGTTGCTGGAGGACATAGCACTGTATGCTTCTTAGGGCTTCTTCATGCCTCTTTGGCTGGTCCATTGGTGTTGTGGATGGCATTGTGAATGGCATTGGCTGGTCCATTAGTGTTGTGGATGGCATTGTGGATGGCATTGGCTGATCCATTGGTGTTGTGGATGGCACTGTGGATGGCATTGGCTGGTCCATTGGTGTTGTGGATGGCATTGTGAATGGCATTGGCTGGTCCATTAGTGTTGTGGATGGCATTGTGGATGGCATTGGCTGGTCCACTGGTGTTGTGGATGGCATTGGCTGGTCCATTGGTGTTGTGGATGGCACTGTGGATGGCATTGGCTGGTCCATTGGTGTTGTGGATGGCACTGTGGATGGCATTG
>NC_056528.1:14286087-14300502 GCF_019175285.1 Sceloporus undulatus | reverse complement strand
ATAGCTGGTGGCCAAGCTACCAGCTATCATCTCTCCAAGTCTCTGACTACAGTTCACAGAATGCACCACCAAACAGTGAGTTGCCATGCAGACTGGAGGATCTTGACAGTTGTAGGCCAAAAATAGTGCTTCCAAACTTTGCTTCTTCCTCCCACCTACCTCCAACTAAGCATCATTTCTCAGCATAATGTGAAATGGGAGATCTGAAAGGAGAATTCTTGATCTTATTCTCCTCCCCGGCCCCTTGAGGGACTTTCACCCTGCTTTCCATCAGTGCTGAGAGAGGTTGGCATCTCCTCGGGCGGGAATCTGTCCAAACAGGACAAGGGTTAATATTCCAGGGGTTGGAGGTTGTGAAGGACAAGCGCTGTTCCTCCTGCCAGAGGGAAAAATTAATGGCATATGACATGATTCAGAAGAGCAGGGGGAAAAAGAAATGAAGGCTGAGAAAGCAAAAGAAATAAGAGAAGGGAGAAAGATCAAGGTTTGTTGGTTGTCAGCTTGGATCCTGCCGAAGGTCTCAACCACAGTAGACCCACTGGGTCAATGGATTTGCACATGTGTTGATTCACCATGCAGTGGGTCTCTACACTAGTTGGGACTAACCAACAGGATCCTGGCCCTTACATTTGAAGCTTCTTCCAAACATCCATTTTAGTGGATTACACTAGCATCTCTTACCTCTAGATTTCTTCAGCATTGCAACCAGTGGCGCATATGACACAGAAGTTGATTACCTGGGATGCAAAGTCTTCCTAGCAATTTGCAATGAATAACAGCACCAGACTTTCTGTTTGTGTTTATTTGTTTCTAATTCTTTTAATTCTTAATTTTTAATCCTTTGATTGTCTAATGATATTTTATTGTAGTATGGACGGGGGAAGGAGGGAATTAAGGGGATGTATTTTAACTGTATGTTGTATTTTATACTGTGTTCTACTCGATGTTGTAAGCCGCCTCGATCCTGTGGGAGAGGCAGCATATAAATAAAATTTATCATTATTATTATTAATAATATTATTATTCAGAAGAGAAATACCCCCTACTAATTAATAAGTATACAGTCATATACTAATTGTACTATCTCTTTCTCTCCATCCTTCTGTCCGTCAATGCAATGGAAAATGTGTGCCGATGTTACACACATAAATTTGCACATGTAAATCCTGGCACCAGAAGGATTGTTGCCAATAACTTGACACAAATGTGCGTGTGGCCACACTTGGAAGAATAAATCCAGTTCTAGTCTGTCTCCATTCCCCTCCCACAAACCCATCATGAATCTACACTTGAAGCTCAGATGGCTAAATCTGTCGGATTGGTTTTATATGCACCCTTCATCCACCCCTTTGGCTTCTTCCTCCTTCTTCCCATCTGGGGACATAAAATAATAATTAACACGCATAATTAAAAAAAATGAAATGAAATTCTTACCCGTCTCTTGCTTGACCTTCAATATTGAATGTCCTTCTGCTGATGTTCCAGAGAATACAATAAGAGATGCCTTCCTCCAAGCTTATTGTTATTGATTTTTAATAAAAAATAATACAGATTAGAAGAACAAAGGTGGATGAGTCTTAAAAGCATGTATTCTCGGAAAGTCTCTTGCTTGTCCTATGATGCCTATAGAAGTTGTTCCCTTAGTGAAGAGACAGCATTGTATGGTTCACTGGACGTTGTGCGGAAAGCCATGGCAAACCTCCTCTGGACAAACCTTGCCAAGAAAAGCCCATGATGGGTTCACCCTAGAGTCGCCATAGGTCAGGAATGACTTGAAGGCACACAACAATGAGAACATAGCAGATCTGTGTTTCGTTCCTACAGTTGTGCAACCAACGGGACAAAGCCATGGCCATGAGCTTGCTTCTTGGGCAATGAATGGTTGAGTGGACCCCATCCCACAAAACCCAAAGTGTGTCTTTCCAGAACGAGGGGCTGCACTAGGGACCACACTTACTCAACCTGGGAGGAAGCACAACTGCTAACACAACGGTTTTTATCGCAGCCTCGTATTCCAACGGGATCCGAGCTGAAGAATCCAAACAAGATATTTAATGGGTACATATTTGATTTTTCCCCCCTTCCCATATTGCCTCCGAGGGTGGGGGCTATCATAAATTGCAGAAGAGGAATGATACCCTTGAGGTATTATTGGCCTGGATCTACAAGTAAAGATACCGGCGAGAAGGTATTGTGTGGCGATGTGAGTTTCACAAGGCGATGGAATCGGTAGGCGGACCTGGGGGAAATCACGCAATGTGTGCTCACTTTGCAGCCGGCACAAAATAAATTACACTCCCCCCGCAAAGAAATTGATCTGAGTAAACTTTTTACAAAATCTTCATTTTCCATCCAGTCCCTCCATGGGACTCGGTTCCTCTTTGTGCTGATAATGTTCATTTCAGATCGCGCTCCTTAATTGCCGGTCTCTCCGGGAAGCAAACTTTGGAATGGTTTTTTTTAAAAGTTACTTTTAATTGTGGTTCTGGTGCAGGGATAAGCATTTGTAAAGTCGGCAGGAGACCTTTCATAGATTCCTCCCTTACCCCACATGGCCATATTTTTTGCATTGTGCTCCATTTGATTGCACGATCTTCCATTTAATAGCATGATCCTCCATTGAATTGCATGATTCTCTATTTAATCGCATGAGCTTCCATTGAAGTGCATGATCTTCCATTTAATTGCTGGTGTCTCATAATGACCCCAAATAGCAATGTTTAAACAATCACATTGCATTCAGTTCTGATTTAGGGGAAATTGATAAGTGGGAGAGTTAAAATGAGGTGGAACGGACTCAAGACTTTCTGGATCTACCGATCCCGGTACGCGTTTTTCTCCAGCATAATATTGACTATTATTACCATCTATTTCTGATGTTCAGGCTGTGAGTGCCAGTCATTACATAGTCGAAAGTGCCGCATCCTGACACAAAGGATAAGTTATCAGCAGACAGGGAGAACCTCACTTTTTACAGAAATGCCAATAAAAAGGGTATGCATGGGAACCCAAAGAAGGTAGAGTTCATATAAGAATCTTATCCATGGTACCATCAACATTCATGTGCACATGGCAGTCTATGGTGGAGGAGCCATAATGGAGAAGATGCAAGAGGAGGGATGTTGTCACAAAATACACATATGGCACTCTCTGCGTTCATTTTGAAACAAGGAATCCTCCCTTACATTTGCGAACGGCAAAGTCAGAGAAACAATTTTGCAGAATATTCTGGGCTGTGCGCATGTGTTTGTGTGTAGTATTCTCTGACAGTTGTGAATAGTGTACATACGTGCATGTGAAAAGGAAGGAAGGAAGGAAGGAAGGAAGGAAGGAAGGAAGGAAGTTCCTAATTTTAATATATATTGGTTTTATATGCTCTTTTAGCTGACGTTATGTGTTACGTTATTTGTTATCGTTCTCCATTTTGTAGGGAGAAGCAGGTAAGGTAAGAAATCATCAACATTATCATTACACATTATGCTTTGCACATACTGATGCACGGTGCTTTGTGCATGCAGAAAGTGCATTCACATTGGATTGTACACTTGGTTGTGCAACACCACAATTCACTAATGAGGCTGTATTGTACAACCGATGCATGACTCCATAAAATTAGACCCTACCTCTTTGATATCCGTCAGAATATTGCATGTGGAATTTACTAAACAAATAATATTTTTGGCCAGCATCTTTGTGTGGGTGCTTGGTTGTATCGTATCCTTAAAGTGGCCTTGAGCCACAATGGATGAAGTTTATTCTACCCCAAAAAACCAGTCTCAGAGCCTTTGTTTCTTTTTAGAGAGCTTGATTCCTTTGCAGCACATGTCTTCCAACCTTCTCTCCCTTTTCCTCCCTTCAACTTATCTGATGTCAGAAGAGTATATTAAGTTTTCATGTATGTTACATAAGCAGCTTATTATAGGCTTCCCGGTACAATAATGAAGTTATCTTGCAGTAAGACCCTGAGTGCTAAAATGAATTTATTCCATCGTGACAGATTTAGGTCAGGACCATGAATGGAATGGACAGATTGACTTGTGCGGCACAAAAGGCGATGGAAATTGAGTTGTATCTCACATAGGATTAGCCAGGAACTTTGCAAAGGGGTCAGTTGACTAGTCTGGGTCGCTTGGGTTTTATCCAAGTACTTCTTGGTAGTTTAATAGGCCCATGGTTTTCCAAAGTTGGGCCATAGTCAGCATTCCTGTCTACCAGCAAATTACAGTTGGCCCTCTATATCTATGGGTTCTTTATCCACAGATTCAACCATCCACAGCTTGAAAACATTCCAGAAAATATAAATTCCAGAAATTTGATTTTGCCATTTGATATAAAGGACACCGTTTTACCATGCCTTTGTATTTAATGGTGCTTGAGCATCCATGGATTTTGGTATCCATGGGGGCTCCTGGAACCAAACCCCAGCAGATACCAAGGTCCCACTGTACCATAGCATGAATGAGATTGCTTAGACTGAGCTGGAGCAAGAATTCAAAGACAAAGACTGGAAAATCAGTATGCAATCTTGTATCACCTATGAGTCTGGAAAGTGCTACAAGGCCCCTCAGTGAGGACAGCTATTGAACTCAAGCACCATTAAATGCAGTGGTGAAACGTAAAGCAGATATGTGGGAAGCTAATAAAAGTGTGTGCTCCCCAACACCTTGCAGCAGATCAAGGTGCCCAAATGTAGTATCTGAAGGCCTTGATGACATTGGGATGGTGAATCTACTCTGGGGCTTAGTATGACTTGCTTGTCCCCAAACTAGGTTCAGGACCTTGCAGAGATCAAGTAATAAGATCTGCTCTAAGGTCTGCCCTCCCTTTGCATTTGATTGTTTCTCAGTCCAGGGCTGGAAATATTAGAAGAGAGGGAAGGAGGGAGAGAAGGAGGGAATAAAGGAGAAACATAAAAAAGTCTTATGCACAGAGAATTGTAATTACTGCTGGAAGCTTCCGTTGGAGTTTATAACTCTTGCCCTAGGACACTTGTGAAAGGATTCTTTCTTCGAATTAAAATCAAGGCAAGCCTAGCTAAATAGAGTTTTGATGCCTCTGGAGGACCAAAGAGCCGGAAGCTCTGGAGAATGGCGTTTGAGAGACTACTTGCCGTGCTTCTCTTTGGTCAGGCCTTGCCTCGAGACACATCTTGGCACTGATTCTTTCCTCACGATCACGGCCTCCTTAACTTTGGTTCTACCAAGCTCTCCAGGGATGATCTGGGCTGTTTCTAAGTGATTAAGAAAGTTTCTAAGTGATTAAGATATAAGTGAAAATCATCATCATCGTCATCATCATCCTTTGGTGGACCCCTGGTATCTGCTGTGGTTTGGTTTCAGGACCCCCCTTGGATACCAAAATCCATGGATGCCCAAGTTCCATTAAACAGAATGGCATAATAAATTGGCGGCCCTTATATAAAATGGCAAAATCAAGCCTTCCTTTTTGGAAGATAGATGACAGATAGATAGATAGATAGATAGATAGATAGATAGATAGATAGATAGATAGATAGAATATTTTCAAGCTGTAGATTCTTGAATCTGCAGATAAAGAATCCGTGGATATGAAGAGGGCCATCTGTGTTGGGAGACAAGGAATTTGGAATTTATGTATTTTTGGAGTATTTTCAAGCCTTGGGTGGTTGAATCCATGGATAAAGAACCCATGGATACGGAGGGACAACTGTAATAGTGACAATGCCCGGTGTGCCTCTGAATGCACAATGCACACTTGAACTAAAGGCTCTTGCATTGTACGAAAACGTCCAAACTCTTCACCAACAATGTTTGAGCTGACAATTACTTTTGGCAAAGGCGATGTTAGATAGGAAACCGGTTAGATAGGGGTTGTGGTTCCCATGGCCCCCTCGCCCCTCCAGAGGGCAGAGATGCCAAGAGGCCTAGACCCTTCCTAAGGATTTGAGGCAACGTCTCATTAATGGCCGCCTCTCGTTTCCACGGCAACCTCCGGCTTTGCTCTTGGGCCTTTTTCCAAGCGGGCCTTCGATAGCTTCCGCGGCGTTAGCATCCGCGTATTTATTAATAAGACAAGCTGACTCAATATGCCTTCTCCCGCGCGGGGCTGGCGAGGCAGTAATTGAATTGAAAATGTTGAGCAGAAGATTGGGAGTGGGCTCAGAAGATTTAAGCAGCCTCCCAGCAACTCCTGTTCCTCTCTCGGCGTCATAGGAGCGTTGTGTTCCCCAACTGCATCCTCCCACTGCCTGAAGCAGGAGAGGAACCGGATCTCGCAGGCTGTTCTTCTGTGGAAGATTTATTTTTTCCCCCTCATATTTTATCCTGCTGGGGATATTTATGGTAATGCACTGTTAAATGGGAAAAGACAGTGCCAGAGAGCATGAGGAGAGTTGGGGAGGCAGAGGAGACCTTGCTCCAGATGCTGTTGGTGAATGAATCATGGGGTCTTGCTCTCATATCTATAGAAAGGGAATCCTCATGCTATTAGACTGCAATTCCCATCAGACATAGCTAGCATAGTCAATGGCAAGAGATGACTGGTGTTGCAGTACAATGGTCCCTAGTGGACCACACACACATAACTTCTCCAAGCAGAGTCAATGGGTGGTAGATTCAGCATTGTGGAGACATCCATGTAGCCATGTTACAGATCTTATATCTCTTTAGCTTGGCCATATGGTTATTTCCCTATGGAGTTAGTCAGTAGGAAATCTCATTCCATATATTCCCAATCCCAAGGATTTAAAAATGAATAGATAATACCCTCTAGATTAGGGGAAGCAATGAAGCAAGCTAAGGTTATATGTATTTGACCAAGGTCCCTGGTTCCTGCAGAGTTCCTCCACACTCCTGAAAAAATGTCACTCAAATGGATACCCATGGCTCCAGATGCCCTCCGTATTGGATATTTTCAATGTTAAGGTTCCCCGCTCACACGCTTTTTAGGAGCCTACCTCTTTCTCTGAAATAAATGTGGCCAGATTTAGGGAGAAAAAGGGGTAAGCGCAGCCTATGGAGGTCCTGGTTTGGTGGCATTAAATGAAGCTGGTCCAGGAACCAGCATGGTTGTCCACCTGTGTCCTAGATCAATGGACATTTGGTGGTCAGTGTGCTACATTGTGTCATGTTCTGAAGCCATTCTATTAAGAAAAAATGCACACTTAAATAACACTGGAGCCAGCAGTCAGCACTGTATCAACCCAGTCACAATAATATGTAAGGGACATACCTTACTCTGATAATGACAAAGCTAGGGATGTCACATGCCAGAGGTTTGTGTGATACATTTCTTCCCTGGAACCTTCTGGAGGTTATGCAGACTTCCAAAAGTGCTCCACAAATGGTAAGAAAGACTTGGAAGGGGCTGTACTTCTATTCCTGGTTTTGACCAATTGATTTCTGTGGAAAGAGTCATTTCTCTTGTGTTGAAATGTGCTGGTGTGGCATATTGGGTTAGTACTGGGAGGGAAATGGACTCTGAGCTCTCTGTGGTTGCTTCCACCTGATTTAGGCCATGATAGCATTGTAGAGAAGAGTGGGTTGGGGATACCTTTTCTTCTTATATCATTTTCCTTGGGAAATTGCCTCCCTTCCTATTATTTTGTACACATGGAACATCATTCACAATGTGTTAATAGATCTATTGAATGCAGTGGGTTGAAACTAAGGTGGTTATTGGGTAAAATAAGGTACACATGACCCTCTCTGCACACTGAACAAATTGCAGGGTGTACATATGGACCAAAATCCTCCACTACTATTCCTGCACATGGCTGCCATGCTACTTGTGAGTAAGGCACTCTGAAGAGTTGCTTCCAAGAAAACATCCATAGCAATACTCTGCCAGATTTCCATCCTGAGCACTGGCAAACAACATGAAATTTACCATGCAGAGTTGGTGGTGGCTGACAGTTGACATATGAGTGACACAGTGAATCTGCTGCTTTTAGTCCTAGGTTTAAAGAAGTTGTAGACGTTCCTGAACCCTATGTATCACAGGAGTTCACCTTGGATGGTCCCATCATGGATCTGCTTGGGCCAGCAGTTCTCAACCTGTGGCCCACAACCCCTTTGGGGGGGTCAAATGACCCTTTCACAGGGATCACCTAAGACCATTGGAAACCACATGTTTCTGATGGTCTTAGGAACCGAGACATGGTTGGGGGTCACCACAAAATGAGAACTGTATTAAAGGATGGTTGAGAACCACTAGTCTAGACCCATGTGGCAATTGTCCAAGGTCCCAAACGTATTTAGAGATGGGGTTCAGCACCTTGTAGTTCGATCATCATCTCTACTACACAGGATTGGACAGTAAAAAACGAACCTGCCTCCATCAGTTTCAAGATGTAAAAAGACTGCTCAAGAAAAAAGCATTCAGTTCATGGCACATACAACCTGGGTAAAACCCGCATTCTCCACCAGATAATGACTGGCCTTTTCCTTTCAAGTGACCAGATCCATCCCAGGGGTGAGGGAAATGATTCAAAATAAATCTGCTACAACGCTTCACAAAAGAAATATCTTTTATCTTTGGCCATTGGTCCCCTTAGGAGAAATGGCAACTCTTTGTATCTGTACACAGAATTCTTTTAGCGTTCTCTCTCTCCATTCCTTCCTCTCTCTTTTTGGCACCTGCATAGCTGAAATCTTTACAATTAAATACAGGAAATCTCAAAAACAACCATTTTGGCTTCTTTCTGAATGGTCCCCCATCCCACCCGTCCTGACTGTCTCTGGATCCTACCCAAAGGAGTCTCATGTTACGACTCTTTGGACGAATAACAGAACATGCCCAGCAGTTTGACATGGTTCATTGAATGGTTTTCTTTCCATCTCCCAACAAAGACCTTCCTCTCTCTCTCTCTCTCTCTTCCATCCCTTTTGTATATTAATTACATTTTACATTTTTTTCATATTTGTTTTAAAACTCTTTTCTTTCATCTTCTTTTTTTTAAATGTTGGTTTGTGGTTTTGTGTGTGTGTGTGTTTGTGTTTTGTTTTGTTTTTACAGCAAAAAGGTGAGTCTGGTAGTACATAAGTACATAAAAGTCTGGGTTAGCAGAGTTTGGCTGTCATTTGGTCAGACTGTTTGAGGATTTCGGTGTTGTAGAGATCCAGCGCATGATTGACTCGGATGATCTCGCTGTTGGTCAGTTTCAGGCGGTGCTTCAGCATACAGGAGAACAGATCCAGTTGGGGTTTCCCCGGTGCTACTGGAGGTGCCAGTCTGTTGATTCGGTCCCGTATATCCAACAGTAGTAACATGACCGAGGACGACGAGTAGAACTGGCCACCTTGCGTGTAGGACTGGTTGACCTGTTGCACAGCACTGCGCAACAGGTCGGCATTAAAACGCAAGCTGTATCCAAACACCTGGATGTCCGAGATCTTGATATAGAACAGGCGCTTGTTGGGGTCAGACAGATCCACGGGTCCTTGACCAGTCTCATTGCGCATGAAGGAAGAAAGCCGACTTCGGCTGCGTAGGTAGATGTGGACAGTCTCAAAAAAGGTTTTCCACCGGTTTCCCAGCAACAGAGTCCAGTTATAGCACTGGCTGTTCTGCAGGCGAATTTTCTCCCAGCGAGGGTAGCCAAACTCTCCAAAGGGCATGTTCCAACCTTCGGAGTGGCTCCCGCTGAAAGGGTTGACATAGACATAGAACAAGGGATCCAGGCTGGTGTTGCGCGCTTGGCAGATGCGCATGGAGATGCCAATCACCATGTGGATGAAGTCCATCCGGTTCTTGTTGCTCTTCAAGGTGAGGGACATGCGCTTACGCCACCTGGGGTCAAAGAAGGTGTCCAGGCGGATCTCATTGCTGATGAAAGTTGTGTGCACATACAAGCGAGAGTCCATCTTCTGCAAGAGGTACTTCAGCTCCAAGTCCTGGAAGTCCAAGTCTGTCTCGAAGCTGATGAACTGCTCACTCCGTTCAGAGTCCACATTCTGGGGCTCGCAGCGGCCTCGAGAGAGACGGTAGCCCTTGTTGCATGAGCCACAGAGAGAGATGTTGGCCAGGCTGCACATGGCACAGCTGTTGTTGCCTCCGATGATGCAAGGGATGGGACGCTGGCACAAGCTGGTGCTTCCATGGCAGACACAGCTCCGTTGGCTTTCCAAGAAGGTGCCCCAGAATCCATTCTCATTACAATAGAGGAGAGACTGGACCCTGGATAGCCACTGCTGTATTGTTCTGAAAACAAGAAAGGAAAGATCATGACTTCTACAGTCTAAATGCTAGGCTCTCGAACAGGGTTGAGAATTGTGAGGCCTTCTAGATGTGGTTGGACTGCAACTCCCAACATCCCCCTCAGCAGCTAGTGTAGAACAACATCTGGAGAGCTTCATGATTTCCACCCCATCCCTTTGACTTGTTTCTGAATATGGTACTGTTGTGGTGAATGTGCTCTTGAATGCTGAGCATGGTGCACTTTTCTGAAGACGAGACTCTTGTTGCAGGCCTAACAAGAGAGCCATATTATATGGCCAGTCCACATCATCCCAGGCTGCATCGACACTGCTTCAACTGCCGTGGCTCCATGCTATGGAACTGTGGGATCTGCAGTTTTGTGGGATATTTAGCCTTACCTGTCACAGAGCTCTGGGGCCACAGCAAATTACAAATCCCAGGATCCCACAGGATGGAGCCATGGCAGTTAAAATGGTCTCAGACTGCATTAATTCTGCAGTGTGGCAGCAGCCTCCAATGCTCTTTGTCAGACTGCTTGTTCCTTCCTACCCTGAGAACTCTTTTTCGCTGCTTCCCTTTCCCCCACCTGAATTATGAAATCCTCCGTTGTTCCCCGAAGGCAGAGCATGTTCAGTGTTTTGCAGCGATGGCACTTGCTAATGAGAAATTAGGATGCCATCCCTGTAGATGGGAGGGAGTGATTACAGACAGAGGCTCCCGGAGTCGGATTAGTGAAATTTGCAGCACCCGTCTGGCTTGACCTCTGAATAATCATTAGGTTGTGCGCTGGATCAAAGGCAGAATTAAAAATGACACAATAGCATGGAAGAACAAGGAGGAGAAAAAAGCTGAGATAAAAAGAGGTGGGGGAGGGAGGGATGGAGAAATAGATGGGAAGGAGGAGGGATTGGTGAAGAATGAGTGTGTGCATGTATGTAGACAGATGGAGACACAGACAGAAGCAGAGATACAGGCCAAGCCAGTGAGCCAATAGACCTATTCAATTCATAGTTGTACAAGTAGAGTTCAGGTGAATAACTACTCATCTGTGCTTTCTCATTCACTTGGGTGGCGAAAGCATCCCCAAGGTATGATGGGACAATAGCCAGGCACAACCATAGATATGCAGTCAGTTGCACAACACTAGTATTGAGCTGGTGTAGCACCACCACTGTTTAACTGCAGGAGGGTAGATTTACAGGATGTAGGATCTTGGTCAATATACATCTAGGAAAATAGGTAGAGAAAAGTCCTGGGGATAGAAATGGTAGCCCAAGTCCTACTGCTAAGTCTCAACCACACCAGCCCTGTTGAATTAGTTGGTCAGCAGCAAGTCAACATCTCAGTAAATCCCATGACATCAACTGGTCCCATCTAGATGAACCTGACCATAGAGTGCAAGAAAGACTTTTAAAAAATGGAAGGAAAAAAATTAGAAGCAAACAAATCAGACGGAAAAAGGAAGAAAACAAATCAGCAGTCACATGCTTGCAGTCGTTTTGGAAGCATGAAAGGGCTATTAGCACATGTCTTGCTCATTCCGGAACTGCGAGTGTCTCTCGCCACCTCTCCCTCTCCTGCAAGTCAAAAGGAAGTCAGACGGATCCCGGGAATCTATAAATACGGTTTAGCAGAACAAGCCCAGCAACAAAACTATATCAACAATGGCTAACACTGCAGATTCCACCTCCCGTTCTCTGCCAAGAACAATTTACTAATGCACATTTTGCTGAAGGCAAAAGGGATATTTCACATGCACTCTCTCTCTCTCTCTCTCTCTCTCTCTCTCTCATACGCTTCTGTTTTGTGTGTGTGTGAGTGAGTGAGTGAGTGTACACAAACACACACATACATATCCATCCATCCATCCATCCATCCATCCATCCATCCATCCATCCAAAGATGAAGACAGGATGGACACTGAGGCCTTCTATCACATCAGAGAAGCTTAGTAAATATCAACTATGGTAGATGGTCTGCACAATACACTAGATTTTAATCCTATGCACCAAGATTGAACGAGTTGATGGGATATTTGCTGGCCTCAATTAGACTTCCAACGTTTTGAGCATTGTGGTTTGGGTTAAAGTTGTGATAGGATTTGCTATGTTGTTGTTGTTGTGGTTGTAGTGTGTCTTCAAGTCATTATGGCAAACTTATCATGGGATTTTCTTGAAAAGATTTGTTCAAAGGAGGCTGGTCATTGCGGTTTGAGTGTAGGACTTGGACAATGGAGAGCAGGGTTCAATTCCCAGCTTAGAGTTGGAAACCCACTTTGCAACCTTGGGTGAGTCACACCTTCTTAGCCCCAGAAAACCCCATTCACCAAGTTGGGAATGACTTGAAGGCACACAACAAGCATTGTTCATTGTGCTACACAACCCTCGTCTTCAGTGGCAATGTTGCACAATTGAAAGCACAACCCAATGTGCATCTGCTCTGTCGGGACAGCAGTGTCATATGCACAGTTTATACAGACAATCTGAATTGGGCAAAAATGCTCAATCACTTTTATGGGGATCCCATAAGCCCTTGATGGCATCCCAGCCCACATCTTTCCTCTGGACATAGTAGGAGCCACATTTTCAACATGGCAGGAGAAAAGGAAATACAGGAAAGTGCTGGCCAGTCTTAGTATACAGCTCTGGCTGGATTCAGCGACAATTTTGAGACTGGTTGTTTTGGAAAATTGGATCTGACTTGACTCATGCTGGCGCTTGCCGTTTTCTCATCTGTTTTTATTAGCTGCCCCCACATTTTTGCAGAAACAATCACCCTTCCACTGCCACCCCAATAAATAGTTCTGCCGCAGCTCAAAGGTCTTAAATCTATCACTCTCCGAAGTTCGGCAGCCCACCCAGAGGCAAACAATATATCACCACCCAAGAAGAAGAGGAGGAGGAAGGGACTGGATGATGGATTCCATGGCTATTTACGTTCCCCTTTTCCTTTTACTGGTAACTAACTTCATTTGCTCGGCTTGTTTCAAAAACAAAGTCTAGAGGTGCATGAAGCAGAGCAATCAGCAGAGGAGGCAAAGCTACATATATATTTTCTTTTCAAAAACGGACTCCCACTTGCATTGCCTGAACACAACTTTCTGCATTCAGCCCTATTCTGCTTCATTTTCAGAAGGGCAGCCGAGTGTCAGAGCGTTCCTTCGGGCTATAATTGAATATAGAACATACTATTTCTATTAGACCTTTTGTGAACGGGACAGAGAGTCCCGCTGTTAATATAACCACTCCATCTTTTCAAAGTCCGTGGCACATATTAAGTGCTGCTGTCTCGGTCGGGGCATTCGCACAGCCAAAAATTGCCCCAGTATGGGGCCATTCTGGCTCTAATTTTGTTCCAGGGATGTTTGGGAAACTCGCGTCGGACAGGCGGGACACATCAGAGCAAGGGAGCATGCGTTTGGGGGGCAGCAAGTAAAGTTCCCTTTGGATTGCTGCAGGAGAAGGTTGCAGGGATGTTTTACATTCACTTGCTGTCTCTTAGGACTCCAGCCTTAACTTAAGCCTGTTGTATCACGGGATGAAAACCACCAGCCTAAACATTACTGCTTAGTCCCAGCTAAAGTATATAGAGCAGTGGTTATCACCTTTAAAGCCCTAAATGGCTTGGGTCCAAACTATCTTAGAGACCGCCTCCTCCCGTACAATCCTCCCCGCGCTCTCCGGTCCTCTGGGAGGAACTTACTGCAGCCTCTAAAATCTAGGCTTGCGGCAACCTCCCAGAGGGCATTCTCTGCTGTCGCCCCCAAACTCTGGAACGACCTACCGGATGAGATCCGTCAGATAACATCATTAGACAGCTTTAAAAAAGCGGTCAAGACGGATCTCTTCCGGCAGGCCTTTCCAGATTAACCATCCCGGCCCAGGTTCCCAGGTTCCCTGATTCCCTCATTCCTCCCGTGGCCCCATCTTAGAGATGGTTGAGGATCAACAGAGGGATATCAGGGTTTTTAGTTTTAATTGCTGTTTTTATCCTTGATATTGTATTTTTAATATGTTATACTATTTAATACTGTCTTAAGGGGGGGAGGGATAAAGTGTTTTTAATTGTCATATTTTATATTTTACTGTTGTTAACCGCCCGGATTGGTTTGCCAGAGGGCGGTATACAAATAAATATTATTATTATTATTATTATTATTATTATTATTATTATTATTATTATTATTATAATAACCTTCCTAATGCTGTGACCCTTTAATACAGTTCCTCATGTTGTGGT
>NC_056528.1:14259577-14286077 GCF_019175285.1 Sceloporus undulatus | reverse complement strand
GACTCCCAGCCATAGAGGAGAGGTGTCTCAGTTCCTAAGACCATTGGAAATATGTGTTTTCCGATGGTCTTAGGCAACCCCTGTGAAAGGGTCATTCAATCCCCAAAGAGGTTGTGACCCACAGGTTGGGAACCACTGATATAGAGGTTGACTTTCTAATTCATTTATTCACTGGGTCTACTCTAGCTGGGACTAACCAATAATGTTCAGACCATGGATTCCCTTTTCCTGAAGGTTTGATGAGTCAACCTTGTGGATGACAGCATCCCTTGGTTCCAATTCTTCCTCTGTGGGCTAGTATGATCTGTTAATCTGAATCAGACCACCAATTCAACTGGAAGTCCAGCCCCAGATGTGGTGGGCCCTAGGTTGCCTAGTCTTTTGCCTAAATCCAGCTGTGCATTCCAACTATAATAGACCTATTGGATCCATGGAAAAGTGGGAAATCAACACTAATGTTGACTCCATTGTCTGAATGGATCTAGTCAGTGGCTAACAACTGGATTTAGGGCACAAGTGTCCAGGATGCAAACCTCCAGATGCTGAGCCATCCTAGATAGCATAGCCAATGGAGACAAAAGCTAGAAACTGTAGTTCAAATATGTCTGGGGGACTATGGGATTGTTACCTCTGATAGAAACCCTAATTTATATTGTCTCGATGTCATGGATTTTAGGAAGGGGTCTCTCACAGCCCTTTCTAGAGATGCCAAGGACAACGTCTTGTACTGATGTTCGGATGGCATACCACCAAGCTACTTGACTTTCCAGTTTCTCCCCATTTATACAGGCTTCCCTTTGAATGCCATCTGCCTTGGCTGCCATTGTTGGAGCTGCCTTGATGCCACAGAGAGCCTCCGTATAGAATGAGCCCTGTTCCTTATCTCCATCTTCTTTAATGATGTCCACAGCTGGATCTTATAAAAGAGTCTCTCTCTCTCTCTCTCTCTCTTAAAAAATCCAGACCTCTAACCAAGAAGGGTTTTCTAGGCCAAAGTAGAATTGCTTCCTTTTCCCCCTCTCTTTCAATTTCTTCCCAGCCAATTCCCTCCCTCCGCCCAATTTGCTCGAAATACAGAATGACAAACACGAGGGAAAAATGCTAATATGCCTGGTGGTGTTGACTTAAACAGTTCAGGCACATCACTCATTTAAAAACTCAGCTGCCATCACGCATTTTGTCCCATCTCACCCAGATTTGATAGCATTCGCCGGAGACAGTCTTTCTGCCTCGCTGGATTCACTCCCCCCGCCACCCCACTCCCTTTCCCCAAATAGAAGTGAAATGCTAAAGACATATTTATCTAAAAGCTTTGGAGTACGCTTGACTGGAGAGATGCTAGGTGCCTCTTCCGAAGCTTTTATTTCTAAGCTGATGAATCAAAAATAATATATGTATGATTTCTACTTCATCCCAATCTTGTCTTCCCAGCATGGTCCCCCCCTCCCGCCTTTGCATGAAGCAGGTTTGTTTAGAACAAAGGTAGGCGAAGTGTAGTTGACTACAACTCCCATCAACCAACAAACTAATGCTCACCACATCTTGCCCCGGTCCCTCCAAATCAGTTGAAACCAGAACCAGAAGCGACACAGTACAACTTTCCTGCTCTCTTGACCATACTAGTGAGGCCCATAGGATCTATTCACATCAAAAATGGCCCCCATTACTTCCCAACCCCTGATCTATATCCAGTTCTACCACTTCTAGATCTAAATCCTATTACAAGATGCAACTGGAGTTAGCCCTGTTGCACCAATGACATCTCCATAAACATTAAACCATTGATTGGATGAGACTACTCTAGTTGGGTCTAAGAGCAGGTTTACAAATCTGCATCTCTACTGGGAATAAGTCTTTTTTGGTCTCAGTTGCCCGTTGGAGACCAAGCCATCCCAACACGATTTATATAAAACTTGATAATTTGCAATAATAAATTAATTTTGTTGCCCCAACTCCACACATACATATCACAACAGCTACTTGCAGCTATGCTCAGAAGTGACAGGGATGCCAGAGGGAATGAGACAGACAATTTTGTTGTCGTTCCTCATCAAAGTGTCTCGGTGCTCTGACTCTCTGAGCCCCAGCTCTGCTCCACCACTGCTTATGCAAGATGCTGTTTGGATAACATTGTGCCAGATGAGTAAATAAAACAGTGTTGTACAATGGTGGCTGATGGCTTCCATGTCACAGCAAGGGAGTGAGTTCACTCTGATCTATTCTCAACCATAAGGTTTTGACCACAAGGTCTCTACAGTGCTCAAATACAGCCCCAAATAGGTTCAGCATCAGGGACGGCAACCTAGGATGAAACTCTGGGAGGATTCATCATCCCACTGCCATTGAAGTCAATATCCATCCCTGACGTCTGTATTATTTTCATCATTGCCTTGTCTCACCAGCACCATCAGTGCTACAACATTGTACACAAACTCACGCGAAGACAGGTAAACAAAGGATGCGGGTACCTTTCTCGAGGCAGCTGGTGGTTAGGGTTGTGCCGACAGCGGATGCTGAGGCCAAAAAGTTTGCGGGCAGTGCGTTGGATCTTCTGGCGCTGGATTTCCATGGAACTCTGGAGGAGTTTGTACCGGTTCTGGAGGTCCCAGTCATTCCCCCAGTGCTGGTGGATGCTCCCAATGGTCAAAAAATGGTTACTAGGTAGCCTCTTCATGAAAGATTTAAATTCATCTGAGAAAACATAAATATGCACACATATCAAGAGGAGATTCTTTGGAAGGGGAGAGGAGTGTAGTATGCACTTTTTTCTTTAGATGGTGGTACTTTGATTTTGTCTGTGACAGGCACTACTGTTAGGCAGGTTGAGGAAAGTACATTCAAATAGATGCTGGGGAGGATGCAAAAATAGCCCCCTGAGCCATTCTTTCTGAGTCTCTTCTGTTGGATGCCAAAGCTGTGTGCAACACATAGTTTCTCCTGCACTTTATAAACTAGCCCATTTCCCTGTCACTACTGGTGAAGAAAGACTCAACTCTCAGTCTTCTGTACTTCTGTACTTGCCATAGGAGGTGAGCATTATCTTCTCCTTTGCTTTGGGAAAATATATATCTTGGGCCAATCCTTCACAGCAGAATATCTGCTCTACATGTGGAAAGGGATGGTCAACCATGACCCTCCAGCTGCCTTTAGAGTGCCATTCCCATTCAGCATTTTCATGCATTGGTTCAGGAAGGTCTAGGCAGAAAAAACTTCAGGAGGAGTCACCACTGCTGTAAAAGGTCCTGGGTTCAATCCTATACAAGTTCAGTTTTAAAAAGGTAAATTTGCAATGGATAGGAGCTCTACCTGAGACCCAGGAAAACTGCTGGCAGTCCAAGTAGACTGGAAGTGGCCCTCTGAAGGTTGTTGGACTACAGCTCCCAGCATCTTTCACCATTGGCTATACTGGCTAAGTCCTCTGAGATCTGCAGTTCAACAGCATCTGGAGGATTGTATGATGCCCATCTTCTGGGGCAGACCATACTGGCTTACTGACGGAAAAATCTGTCCCCCCTTCTCCCACCATTACCTGAGTTCTCTAGATCTTTGTAGGCCTCTGTCCAAGACTTTGCCATGTTGGCTAAGGTGTACTCCATGATCTGAATGTCGGTGATGGGGCAATTACATTGTGGGAATTCTTCGGCACACTGGCAACCGCATTGGCTGTCTCGGCAAACATATTCTCCCTCTCCATTGCACATGATGTAACTCAACGCCGACTGCACAAACTTCTCTTGTAAGTACTGAGGGAAGATGACCTGGAGACCTAGCAAAGAGAAAGGGAGGGAAG
This sequence comes from Sceloporus undulatus, assembly GCF_019175285.1. Lineage (NCBI taxonomy): Eukaryota > Metazoa > Chordata > Lepidosauria > Squamata > Phrynosomatidae > Sceloporus > Sceloporus undulatus. The sequence continues at coordinate 14,282,287 of NC_056528.1, read as the reverse complement.
GAGATGATGGAAATGAAGAGTACAAATGAGAGCTCCAGCGGTAGTGGCTGGTATGCCCCATGCCAACAGGATGGCAAGTCCATTCTGGCATTAAGCCTCAAGTTTTAAGGAGCTATCAGAAAAGACAAACTATTGGGGGAACAGGGTCCACCACCTTGGAGAGTGGCTTTAGATTTTAAATTTTACCAGGAATGGGTTTGGAAGCTTCATTGGCTAACTTATTAGCCTTCATTGGCTAACTTACTAGCAGGCAGCTCTCTTTCTCAACCTAATATACTTTGTAGGATAGTTATGAGAATAAAATGGAAAGGTGAGGGCACCACACACAAACACACACATTGTGGCAAAGGGTGGTATCAAAATAAGCCAAGGAGATCATCTCTTTCTCCACCATTGTAAGGAAAATGTGGGCAGCCAAGGGTCTTTCCCAGCACAGAGCGAGTCCTGAATGAATGCAAAAGTGAACGCAACAGCTGCCCTGGTTTTGTCAGTTTCACTTGCATCACGGGTTGAGAAGGAGCAGGAAAGGTGGGCTTTCCAAGGTCAGCAAGAGGAGACTCTGTCTCCCTTTTCCAGTGGGTGAACACATCCCTGTGTTTCTCAGAGACAACATTCAGACACACAAATGCACAGCGATCTGTATTTTCTCTCCAGTCTCTTGCCGCTCTCCCCAACTCTGTGGCTTTGCATCAGAGAGCCCCAGGCCCACGGAGCATTCACAGCTGTTTCCTCATACCTGATAAGTTCTGCCTGTCAGACTCAGTTTCCGATGCGCACGGGGATGTCTGTGGCAAGGAGGAAAGGAATGGAGTTCCTCGCTGAGAATCCCCAACCCTGGCTGTGCCGTCAAGATCTGGGATTTCAAGACTGGCAGACAAAGGAGCCCAAAGCTCCAGCAGTTTGGCTGAAACATGGCTTAACAAAGAAGGGAAGGTCAATTACCCATCTGGTCTGTGTCACTGTGGTTCTGGACTGTGCTTATCTAATGCTGACAGTTCATTGGAGTGGAAGGAGAAAGAAAGGAAGAATCCACCAGGGCCAAGGCAAGAAGAAAGAAGAGGCCAGCTGTGGTCTCATCCAGATCTTGCCACTGGAAAGTGTGTGTGTGAGTTTGTGGGGGGTGATCATTATATGAAGGCCAAACCTTTTGCTCCCTGAGGCCTCAGACATGTTGCATCAAGAGTTTGGAAAGGGTCACTCCTTGTTTTGCAGCTCCCACAATCCAATGGTGACTGGTGCATGCCAAGAACCGAAGTTCAAAATCAGTAACATTCCCGAGATATGTCAGCCCCAACATTTGCTTCGTTGTACTACCTCTTTGTGTGACAGCTTCCAGAAGGCAATGGCCATGTTGGCTTGGGGTGCATCGACACTGAAGAAATAATGCCATTTGACACCATTCCAATGGCCATGGCTCCATCCTACAGATTCCTAGGATTTATAGTTTTGAGGCACTGACACTTTGGGGAGAGAATACCTTGTAAAATGACAAATCCCATGATGATGATGATGATGATGATGATGATGATGATGATGATGATGTTTATTTAAACCCCACCTTTCTCCCAGTGCAGAGACTCAAGGTGGCTTGCCATTCCATAGGATGGAGCTATATAGCATGTGAAGTAGTATCAAACCACATTATTTTCTACAGTCTGAATGCACCCTTGAATATTCTGGGAATTATAGTCCTCCAAAGGAATGTTTCCAAGGCTTGTCCACATCTATACCTCCCAGTAGCCAGATGGCCATGGATATAGATTGAAGGTCACTGCAGAAGGGCATGGTTGTCTAGCAGCTTAGAAAGAGCAGCATTCTCATTCAGAGATGAGGGAAAGCTACTGCCCTTGGTTGCCTGTTCCAGTGTTGATAACGTTAATAGCGGTTGGAATGTTTTCCTTTAAAAAATGCAGACCGAGAGGCACAAAACAGACTTCTCTTATTTCTGGACCTCCAGTCCAGCGGAGAACTCTCTGCCTGTTGGCTGTCCATCACCTAGTTTTGTCTGACCTACTTCTCAAGCGAGAGGGGCGTAGTGGCATCTGTCAGGAAGAATAGCTGCAGCACTGAAGTAAATATAGATATTTGGGGACAGAGAAGGGAAGGAGGAGGATTGACAGCGGGATCAGGGTTGTGAACTCGCTCTTTCAAGGAAAGGGGGGGAAGCATCTAGCACTTGCAATTCTTCTTTGGGAATTTTAGTAGCTTCTCTTTCATGGCAGCAGCAACGTGGCCTTCCTCTCCATAGGGACCAATGTGATTCCCTTAACCACCTTGTTGAGATAAGGATTGGGAACATGTTGCCCTGCAGTTGAACAATGACATTCCCCATTCCTACATTCATGCATCTCAGTGAGACTAGCCTGGGAAAGATCATGGAGAGATCATGTCGCCAATTTTGGCCCAGGTGGACCAAAGACTCTGACCTGGTATAAAGCAGGCATCGCAAGGGTTACTCAGCTGGGGGGAAAGAATGGTTTTCATATAATATGCCCATTACCTTTAAAGCTGTGTCTCGTCCTTCCTCCCCACCCTGCCACAATCTAGAAGGTGGTTCTTCGAATAATTAGCTAAGATTTTTGCCTTTCCTCTCCAGCTGCTTTTGCGAGGCCTCATTAAGAATGATTCACAGGGCCGCAGGTTAAAGGATCGTGACTTTGTCTCCTCCAATATGATCAGCAGCCACACACGACAAGCCACTGTCAGGAACTGGCAGTCTGCTGGGGCTCAGAGACTAGTTTTGAGAAAAGAGCAACATCCCCAAGACACCAGCCTCACCAGCTTTGGCTGGGCTCAGTTGGCAAGAGTCTGAAAGGATGGAGCCAGAAGAGGGAAGTTGGCAACAGTGGTGGCACCTTCAGAATCAGAATGGCTTTCCATCCATCCATCCATCCATCCAGAATGGACCTTTCTCATCTCAATGGTGGCAGCTTTCCAAGATCTCATGAAGAGGTCCTTGTCATCAATGCCACCTGAGACAACACTTCAGCTTGGTATTGCGCTTGGGGTCTTCTGCAAGGAAACCATGGGGGTAGATACAGGAAAGTTAACCTGGATGATGGAATGGGATAGAAGAGCTGGATAGACTGTCTAGCTTTGGGGAAGCTTTGGAATGAAGGCTGGAATCCGCCCACAGAGCAGAAACAGAGAATGGAGCAATAGAGTCCACCTTGTTCTTCAATCCCTTTGCTAGCAAAGCAGAGCTGTCCCTTGGGTCTTACCTTGAAGGTGGAGTTTGCTCTCAGTGCTTTGCAGAAGGACGGAACTCACAGAGTCCAGATTGTCGTAACTGTTGCAACCCAATGGGCCTGTCCGTGTTTCAGTCACCTAGAGCAGTGGGAAGCGAAGCAAAGCTCAAATCATGACATTTGACAACAGAGAACCAAGCAATCTCTACCACCCCATAGAAATAGGATGAATTGGGAATGACCAGAAGGATATAAATCCCAAAGCATTCTTAGATCCCAGAGTGCAAAGCACCTATCTTTTGTGAAGCAGATGGTGCAACAGAGAAGGTATCAGATTTCTGTCTCTAGACAGCTGCTATCAGTTAACATAGATCAGTGGTGGGGAGCAGGTGGTCTGCCACAAGTTTAAAAAATCAGTCAAATATAAAGGTAAATAAAAAGTGTAAACCAATTCCAGTGCTGATGTCTTCATTTGGGGCTGATTTTCATTAGCCAAAATGCAATGGTGCACTCTTTGGGGGAACATGGGTGTGAAAATGGTCTCCCAGTCCTAGAACACTTGTCTGCTCCTGCCTCTATACAAACCTGGCAGTGAAGATCTACAGATCCTAAGATAGTTTTTTTTCTGAAATGATCCATGAGCACATTGACTCAGATTTACAATGGAGAAAGTCATAACAGCTCCTCAGAGACCTCAAGTTAAAGATCCTTCTCCTCTGACCTACATACTTGAGAAACATCTCATTAAACTTGGAAAGTAGATGATGATGATGATGGTGGTGGTGGTGGTGGTGATGCCAGGAACTCACATTTCCTTTAACTGGACATGTCCATATACTGTATCAGTTACTATCACCTGCTTCATTTTCTCATTCTCAAACCCTTGTTCTCTAACACAGTTGAAGTATCCCCCCAATCCTTTCAGGTAAAGACGAGAAGATTTGGGGCAATCTATCAGGAGGTGTCCAGGCTTCTCAGGCTTCAGTGTTGCAAAGAAAGAGGCCCTGCCCTGTTGACATCCAGTGTGATCACGGAGACCAAACCTTTCGGAAATTGCTCCCTGTGACAGCTTCATCGGTCAATTGCAGAGAGAATATGAATTCCCCCCTCTTCCAGCCACACCAGAAGATTGCTTTTCAAGGACAGAAAAGGCTCTCTCTCTCTCTCTCTCTCTCTCTCTCTCTCTCTCTCTTTTTTTTTGTCTGAAGGCCCATTCTCGGTTCCTTTGTCTGCCCTCCACAGAAGCGATCCTGTGCCTCGCTCTGCGTCCCTGACCACTTCAAATCTCAAAGCCTTTTGTCCAGCAGTATTGTAGCCTCATGTTGCCCATACACTGGAGAGCCGGTGAAAAGACTTTCCAAATAAAGCTTAGCTCACAAAAGGCTGAATAGGAACAACATATGCCATTCAACAAGCTCTCCACCCAGGTGCAAAGATGATCGTCCCTGCCTCTGCATCACTTCGGTTATTGCCATGACTCTTGGGACCATTTGTGTCTCTACTTTCCATGGCTCGGCATTGCCCTGGAACTGGTAAGTGTGAGGTTCAGGCTACCCTACTTCAACATCCTTCTGTGTCAAGGGTTGCCATGGGAAGGGAAAGGGAAAGAAGGGAAGGGGAAGAGATGAGGTGAGTTGGCAAAACTACACCTTACAATTTTTCTGTTCACAAGAAACAACTTTGTTGTTGAGGATCTTCTAGCTGTTTCCAACCGATGGTGACCCTAAGACAAACCTACAAAAGGGTTTCTGCGGCTGAGAGTGTATGACTAGGCTAAGGTCACCCAGTAGGTTTCCATGGCCAAGGAGGGATTTGAACCCTGGTCTCCCAGAGCTGTAATCCAACACTCAAACCACTAGACCATGCTGGTTTTAATTCTAGTGATTTGATTATATCCCAAGTTCCTATATGTTTTATTGAGGACAGCTCTTAGTGGTATATAATTTAATTTGTCTAAGTTGCCTTGATTCCCAGACTGGAAAAAAACAAGATATAAATCATCATCATCATCATCAAACACCATCATCCCATCTCCACCATTTTCATCATCATCATCATCATCATCATCATCATCATCATCATCATCATCACCATCTCCATCACCACCATCCCAGTCCAAGGATAGCTTCCTTAAAGCCAAAGAAATGCAACGCAAGGTGTACCTTGATCGCTCCAGTAGAGATCTGGATCTCATGGAGACGTCTCATGGTTCCATCCCGGTCCACGAAATAGGAGGAGGCGAGCTGGTGAAGGGACTCAACGCTTTGGGTTGCATTGCCTGACTTTCGGTCAAGTCGGCTTTTGTCCATATACATGGTCAAGGCTTCCTCTCCTAGGATGAAAAAAAGAGGAAAGAGAGAGAGGTCACCACATTGGACGAAGTACTGACAAACAAAGTGACTTAAGACAGGGAGTGAAGAGAGGTTGGCAAACCTCAAGGTCCACATCTGGGTGCAATCAATAACATTATAAATAGAACAGGAGCATTACTTTGAAGACCAGGAGAAACTGAGACGGATGGCATCAATGCAAAAACATACTGCAAAACATGGCCAGCGCTGCCAAATTCCAAATAGCCCCACTTTCATTTTAGAAGGAAAGCTTTGAGTACACATTTGACAACCCTGGCACAATGCCCACAAGATAATCCAGAGATTAGGGTCAAGAGCTTCATATTGGCTCTTTCCTCTGTTCCCCAGTTATCTTCCATCACATACTTCCTTCTTACCAATTTCCACTCTCCTTCCATCTCTTATTTGGCAGAAAATAAAAGAAATCCAAGTTCTACAGCAGAGTAGCATAGAGAGTCCAGGACAGATCTGGCTGCCTTTGCATCTCACTCAAGGCAGCCACCTGAGTCAGTCCTTGGATAGAGCCAACCTTGGCAAGGGAGTCCAATGGTATAACGGACTACTCCGCTCACATTCCTATAGCTTGTCTTGAACTGTTTTAATATCTAAGAAGATGGTTGTTTCTTTTCTTCAAGATATGCAAAAAGCATAATATAGTGAAGGAGGTGGAGGTGATGGCGGAAGAGAAAGAGACAGAAGGAGGAGGAGGAACAGGAGGACATTCTCATTCTCATTGTATCATGTGTTGATGGACCCTCCATCTTTGAAGGTCTTCAAACAGCGGTAGATGGCCATCTTTCAGGAGTGCTTTAGTTACATATTCCTACACAGAAAGGGATTGCACTAGATCAGTGGTTCCCAAACTTTGGTCCTCCAGATGTTTTGGACTTCAATTCCCAGAAGCCCCAACTACTTTGTCTGGCAGTCTGGAATTCTGGGATGTGAAGTCCAAAACATCAGGAGGACCAGAGTTCAGGAACCACTGCCCTATATGGCCTTTGAGATCCTTTACAACTCTACGATTCTACCTTAGACTAGAATCCGAATGGTAACCCCAGACCGAAGATATATATTAAACCACTTGCCAAAAGGGGTGTCAACACTTATGCAAACCCCACTGATTCAATATTTCAACTCAGTTTTCCCAAATTAAGTCCCATAGGATTTAGATCTTAATGTCCCTGAGTATGAATTTGGGTCAAGATGTACCTAGAAATCCTCCCCAACAGATGCAAGACTCAAGGGAGTTTACTTCTATTGACCTGGAACAGAGGTCTAGAAGCTGGAAGAACTGAAAATTGAGGGCCTCACTTTGAAAATGATGTTAACAATGCATTGTAAAAATAGCAAGGCATTCATCAGGGCTAGAGAACAGGAAAATAGATAGGGACTTTGATTTCCAATCAAGGCACAAAACATCCCCAAGAGAGCTTCAAAGTACATCATAGGAGCGGTACAGAAATTTGCTTCATGTTGGGACAAGATCTCCTGAGAAATGAACAATATGCTCACATCAAACTTCTCTAGGACTTTAATACTAAGCTTGTGAAAGACTCAATGTTGTTGGGTTTCTCCGATTTCCAACTACATTGCCATTCCATACTTTAAAATAGTAAAAGTAAACGCCTGCGTACATGATTCAGTGTGAATTCAATATCTCTGAAATGTTCCACATGTCTCACAAAGGAGCAAAAATCCATGGATTATCTTGCCAAGGGTCTTAGCGCAACATGAGGAATTTTGGTGAGCATCTTAAAACCAACAAAATCCTATCACCGAACCTAACTAATATTCAAAATTCTGGCTATTTTTTAGCACTTGATGTTCACACTTCAATTATGTTTCACTTTTCTTCTTCCATGAAACACAAAGTGGCATCCAAAGAGTTTCTTAGGAGGCCTTTCATCCACACAGTAATAAAAACCCAGGCTGACATGAACCTTTTCAGTTTGGGATTTATTCTCTACAAAATTGAGTTGTTTTTCTGGAGAGAACAGAATTTTCTGTGCCGGAACAAGCTTTTCTTCTACACTGAAAAGAACAAGATGATGGTCTCTAGACTAGTTGCTAGAGCCATGAGAAGACAGTCTGCGGATAGTTTCTAGGGGTTAAAAAATAAATAGTAGGCAGTGGGACACATATGGTGCCAGTCTCTGGAAAACCTGCTTGCTCTCTGTGTGTGTCTTGGGTGTAACAGCGATTGGTAGGAAAGTGTGGTGTGCCTCCATCTTCACTTGTGAAACTGTTGCCGTCTATAGATCTGGAAGGGGAAAAGAGCAGCCCATCCCCGATGAAAAAGCCAGCGTCAGCAATCAAGGAGGGTTAATAGATTTTTGCTGCATTATTAAGTCCTAATTTCCCATTTATTAAGTAGGCGCAATGTTCAAAGCCATCTTCCCTTCAGGGCATTCCCTGCAAATTAGCTCTCAGCACTGCCCACTCCATCCTTGAGCGGACACATTCCCAGAAACCACTCGGCGCTGGCTCTTTTCTTGGAAACTCAAAATAAAAATGGGGAAGGCAGATCCTTGCTTGGGTTTGTGCAAAGGGGACACAGATGTGGATTGGATGAAGCTGGGAGGAAGGAAAGCGCAGCAAGAAGATAGGACTTCCAGATGTGAGAGGTGCTTCCCACTCCTGAGAGACCTCCAAGGGAGTCAATAGGAGCTTATAAAATGGAAAGGTGGCAATGTGACCCTGGGGCCATATGTGGCCTTCAAGGCTCTTTGGTGGCACTTGATCCTTAGATGGCCTATATTGTGGCAAAAAAACACGGTTTTCCTATGAAAGCTTTGAGAGTAGCAGGAGATAACTAGATGAGATGGTCACAGGTGCACATCCCTTTATTCTCACTCACTGGGAAGGAAGCTTGCTATTTACCTACTGGCCCATGGAGCAATATCTTAGGGCACCAGTTCTGCCAACAGCTGTGGGCCATTGCAGCTTCCCATCTGATCAGGGTTATGGCTGCATAAATGTTCTTTTGCATATATTAATTATGCTCTGCATCCACAAATCAGCCACGATAATCAACAACCAGCGTCAGCTCAGCATAGCGTAAATCTCTTCCTGCAGAGATGTGCCAAGCCAGCACAATGCAACCCCCGGGAAGGGTAGCAACATTGTGCAATGGACATCAGCCACACGAGCTGTTGTGAAATGCACAACCCGCAAGGCACAATTTCCACAGACAACAATTTCACACAACTCTGCTTCTATATCTGCTGCACATACATAGGTTGTGAATGAGATGCCAGCCACAATGTCCGTTTGTTACGCAAGTGGTTTTATTCCACTTGGTGACTCCCAGAATCTGGTCTGATTGGAATCTGAGCACATCAGACCCCACTTGCTCCTGTATGGTTTTTGGAAAGGTATTGTTTTTCTCTTCTCGTTCGTGAAAGAATAACTTGTATGAAGATATGCCTTTTCAGCCTGCAGCTTGAGGTGGTACTGTCCTTGCAGAAGTGGCTACTAGGTCACATCACCATGAGACGGAAAGGAGAATGCATTCGTTTAATCCCTTTATGGGTAAAGATCAGCACTGAGAAAATGGCCACTGATGTGCTGAGCAGATTTCAGAGCTCTGTGGGGTTAATTTGTGGATTGTTCTAATGAAATGGAGAAGCTATGGACTGTCAAGGGCTGATGGGTCGTATATCCTGGGTGGGTTGGGAGTAAGGCAAGCCTGCAGTCTCCAACCAGGCGAATCCTTCTGCTCATGCACAATGCATGCTCCCAAGAGGCTCTATTTGCATCATCTTCCTCTTTACTGCCGTCAAGACGAATCTTTCATTCCCCTTGTACGGTTCCCCCGGCGGCTTCCCTTCCTCGCGTCTTCTGCATCGGGGGCTGATGGAACGCTTAGTGCCGCTGTCCATCGCCAGCTCCCGTTACAAAGCCCGTGCATATTTTACAGTGTTGTGTCGTAAAAACAGGCGCGCGAACAAGCTGCGGTGAATAATTCACCGCCGTGCCTGGGCAAAATTAAAAATATATTTCACCGTCAAAAGGTCGGCGTTTGTGAGGGATTTCGAGGGAGACGGGGAAGGAATGTGCCAGGTGGCAGGAGGTCAAGAAGGTGATAACGGTGTCCTTCGTGAATGGACTGCCGCATGGAAAAACAGAAACACACGGCGTGGTCCTACACCAGTTTGCTCAAAACTAAGCCCCATTATCCAACACTGGGGTTCTTCTTATGTGAATCCCCATGTGTGGAGTTATGCAAAGACTGTGCTATATAGCCCTTGTGATGAATGGCAATGCCTTTAGCCAGTGGCAGCAAGTTCTTTGGGATCTGGAGAAGGAATTCCATTAACAAGGGGCCATTCATTATAAGAACACAGAAACTAGGAGAGGCTGCAGTAGTTTGCTTTTGTCTGAGCCTCCTGGGAAGGAACTCTATGTACATAGAGACTGATAATCCAAAGTGTCAAGAACCTGGTCTAGCTGTCTTTCACTTCATCCTCTTCTGAGGTTATTTGTGACTATCCCATTGCATCAGAGCAGTTTGGGGCCAAGCAAAGGCATTTTGAGCACTTTGCGCAACACTACTGTCTTTTCCCTTCATGAAGCAAACTCCATAATGCAACTGATAGATCCAAAAGACACAGGCCAAGTTCCTGCATATTTCTAGTGCATGCCAATCTATTTTTGTGCAATTACACACTTGAACTACGACATACATTTGCTGTATACCAACACTGTGTAACCTATTACATATCTGCCAACAGGCCTTGTTATTGTCCCACAGTGCATTGGGGTATGCAAAAACTGTTGTTTCCACAATTCCAGTTAATCAAAGGTTATTCTGATGAAGAGTTACACACCATCCAAGAGTGTGCAACTGAACGCAAAATGAACTCCATTAATGCAGCCCAAATTAATACAACCATTGCACAACAGCCGCACACACACACACACAAAAATACACCTAGGTGTATAAAGGCCTTATACCAGTGTAAAAAACCAGAAAGATTCCTGCCACAAACAACCATCCAATGTTTTTCTTTGCTAACACTCACTTGTAAAACAATTGGTTTCACACATGTGAAAAATTGCAATGGTGGCAAAACCAAAACATTCTCCATCTTGGGAATGGAGAGGGAGCCTCCTTGGAAGAGCAAGGTGTTGCCCACTTCTCTCCTCTTTTCTTTGACTTAGTTAACCAAGTGCAAATTACTATTGCCCTTGGAACACAGATGCGGTACAGACCGTCCAAAAAGGACGCTCTCCCTTCGCCCTGGTTTGCTCTGCGAGTGAGCCGCAGCAGACAAACCATGCGGCTCCATCACGGAACAAAAAGAACCCACAAAAAGCAGGTTCTTCTTGCAGCGCCTTTGTGACATCGCAATGTGCCAATGTTGCATTTGCGGCATCACAAAGGAGCTGGGACATGTGGACGCTAGGCGTCCATCACGTCAAAATGGCGGCGCCCGTGTGTACAGGGTGCCGCCATTTTGACACCCCCATCATGTGCTAGGGGTGAGGCCAATATGGACGGTGTGTCCTCGGCCAACCCCTAGCACATGATGGGGGCGGTGCAAAGGCCCATCTAAATCGGGCCACAGTTTACAGCAAAAATTAAAGTAAGCTGAGGGCAAAGGTGGGAGGAGAAAGTAACTGGGACATTTTAAAAGCAAATGAAAAAGTGGGATGGCACAGGATTAATTGTCCCCACAAACTGGGAAAGTTGGAGGGTATGGATTCAGCCATAGATTGAAGGAACAATTTTCAAGATGACAACTGAAAAGGACTTCTGACACAAGTCCAAAGCATCAGAGCTAATACAGTCCATTGACCCTCTTCCCCATTTGCCTCCCCAACCCCAAATCCTTGCCAACCGAAGGTTCAGACCCAGCGGCCACCTACCTCCCAAGGTGGCAGAGATGAGTATGTGCGTGCCGTACTTTTTGATGATGGTATCTATGAACTGCTGCGTCGTGGGCCTCCTGCCCAGCAGGCGGATGCTCCTCTGGAACTCAGGCATCAGGGGGACCGGGTTACGGAGCAGATCTCTCCGCTCGATGGCTGTGTTCCTCACCTTCCAACGGGCAAATTCCCTAAGCGACAACACAGGAACACAAGGCAGGTGAGGTTCCAAATCCAGGCAGGAAAGGCCGAACACCAAGGGAAGGGATGGTGGAAGGAAAGGAGGGAAATAGGGTGCATTACCCCCACAGAGAGACACAGGGACATTTCTAGGGCCAGAGCTAACAGTTTCAGGGTGGGAGGAAGAGGAGCAAAAGAAAGGAAAGCAAAGAGGGGAAGGAAAGATATTATTTCAATATACAGTGATTCATATTGAAGCAATGGGTCTGTCTAGATTGGAAGGAAGACATTTAAAGTACAATATTTAATTCAACCACATATGGGCAACATTAAATACGTGTGTGTGTGTGTGTGTGTGTGTGTGTGTGTGTGTGTGTGCATAGAACAGGTAAGTATATAGGTTTGTGGTATACAACAGGTCGATAACACTCCATATTATCAAATGGCGGTGATGTGAATGCAGACACCATTTAATAATAATATGCCGCCATTTAATAATACGGGGCGCAATTATTTGCATTTTTTCACAGCCATGACATGGGTCCTGGAACTGAACCTCTTGCGGATCCAAAGGGCCAACTGTATTCTGAAATATTTTCAAAATGTGAATGAGAATATGTACAATTTTTCATGCACACATAGAGGAGGGGAATCCAATGGACACATGGGACAAAATATGCATGACGGTATAAACATGGGAAGGGGGAAACCATGTGACATGAGATTGGCACATATGCCAGTGTCTAAACTTAAGATGTGTAGGTTTTAGGCAAACGTTAGCCCAATCCATTCGTCCATCCTACACAATCCTGGGATTTTGTGAGGCACCAATGCTCTTTGACAGGGAAGGCCAAAGACCTTGCAAAACTTCAAATCCCAGGATTGCACAGGATGGCGCTACAACAAAAGTGGTATAAAACTGCATTATTTCTACAGTGTGGATGCCCCCTCAGTCCTGCTCTCAAACCTCTGTGCCATAGTGACTACAGAAATGGCAAGGGGAAAATAGACTCACTTATCCCCAGACTGGTCTCATGACTTTTATTATTAGTAGTAATAGTATTGAGTGACTTTTTCCCAACTTTTAAGTCCTGGTAATAACAAAAGAGGAAAGAAAACCAGTTAACCTAGAACCTCAAGGGAGCCTCTAGTAGCCTAAGGGGAAAAGAAGGTTGCCCGAATGTTGCTGTCTTACTTACAGCAGAAAAAGGCAATCTCTATCTTTGCCCCGTAGCAATGCTTGACTAATGAGCACACAACAGAAAGACTGCATGCCACTATTGCTAAAGAAGTAAGATAAAATAAAATGGCGGGCATCGCCAGAGAGTATTGTGGATGCTTGTTAGCAGCGTGGAGCCTCAAGGGGATGGAGACGTTGGGGGGGGGGAATGATGAGGTGGAAAGATACGGTTCAGAGGACGGGGCAAGGATTTCAGCCTCCTGGGACGGGTTGACCCAAGGGCGGGCACATCTCTAGCCGGAGAGAAGACTCCAGGAAGAAAAGGCCCTCGGACCAAATTAAATACTCCATCTTCAAATTGCCAAGGAAGCCAGAGGGCAAAAGGAGAGGAATGAGTTTTGTGCAAGAGCCCGAAGGCTGGTACTTGATACCAAAGGAAGAGAGAGAGAGATTAAACACAGCACAGGATCCTGTTGGTGTCATACGCATGCATCGGTCATCAGTGGAAGGTCTCCGGTTCTCTGGAGACCAGGGTTCGAATCTCTGCTTGGCCATGGAAACCCAGCTGGGCAAATCACACTCTCTATGTGTCAGAGGAAAGCAAAGGCAAAGTGTCCACTGGGCAAATCTTGTCAGGAAACGCCAGTGATAGATTCACTTTAAGGTTACCATGAAGTGGAAGAGACTTGAAGGCACACAACAAGAACAGAAATAATTTGCCACACACACACACACATATAGTTGGCCCTCCTTATCCACGGATTTTTTATTTACGGATTCAAGCATCCATGGCTTGAAAATATTACCTAACCATATAAATTCCCAATAGCAAACCTTGATTTTGCCATTTTACATAATGGGCATCATTTTGCTATGCCATTGTATTTAATGGGACTTGACCATCCATGGAGTTTGTTATCCACAGTGGGTCCTGGAACCAAACCCTGGTGGATAACAAGGACACACGCACGCACGCACGCACGCACGCACACACACACACACACACACACACACACATATATATATATGCAATGCAGAATAGTATTCAGTTCAATGATTCAGAGTTTTGTATGTGGAAGTGTTGTGCATGGATGCAGCTTGCGCATGGATGCTTTTGCCTGATCCAACAGGGAAGGCAAGGTTCCATCCCTTCCTCGCCATTCCTCCCTGATGAGTTATTGATATGCAAGCGCCTTTTGCATTTTTAAACACAGTTTGCAGCAATGGGAATAAGCTGAGGACAAACATGGAGGAGGAGCGAGAAACGAGGAAATGTTCAAAACAGAAGGAAAAACAGGATGGCATTCATTGGGACAGTCCCTGTCAAACCAGGACAGTTAGAGGGGATCATGCACCTTGTTGCAGGGTCCCATTACCCATTTCTGTTTCTCTGCAAGAGTTTCTCTCTCTCTCTCTGGAATTCAACAAGGCTGCATTTCAGCAGCATTACCAAAGGGAGAACTAGATAAATCAAGAAAAGGAAAAAGTATGCTGAGCATCAGCAGAAGACTCTGCAGAGTTTCTCAGCGTTCAGCAGAAACCCGGGATTTATCGTGTGCCAGGGAAGCCATCTTGTCTCTCGGGGAGGAAGGCAGACACACAAATGTGTTCTCAATAATAAAACAAACAATAAACAAATATGTTGCGATCAAAGCGCACCTGTCTGTTTTGACACGCCGAGGGTGCACATTGTTTCGGTTATTTCAAGAATATTGTGGGGGAAATCCTCGGTGCCGAAAAACACAGCATTGCTGCTGCTGCTTCACTGTTGTTGTTGTGTGCCTTCAAGACATTTCTGACTTTTGGTGACCCTAAGGCAAACTTATTAAGAATCCAAAGCAATTCAGTGTGTGTTACATGTGCTCAACCTGGATGAATTTGGGAAGTGAGGAACAAGAGCAGCAAGAGATTATACTGTACATTGTATAGTATTCAGGATGCAATGGAGTATCTTGTAGAAGGACATGGCTGGCTGTCTAGAAACCAGAGAAGCCACACTTGGTGCTGAACTATATCAGTGCAGGTTCCAAGCAGGTTTGGTGGTGAAGATAAAGACAATACAAAGAGAACAAGCCAACGTGTTGGAGGTTTTGGACATACTGATGGTAGAGCAATGGCTCGGAAGAGGAAGAGGACAATTTGGCATGACCTTGAGGATGCTCTTAGTTAAGTGGATTGTTCCAGCACCGTATTAAAAAATAAAAGGAAGAAATCACCAAGGGAAGGATGGAGGAAGGAACAAAATAAAAGAAAAAATTGCAATCAAACAAGCATGACATTGACTCCAGCGCTGTCTCGGCTCAGACAGCCTGGCCTCCTTTTATGAGTCAGACCTAATTATTTGGTGCTGAGATGATTTTATTGCCCAAGTAAAGGAAGGCAGAAGGAATCACCTGTCAAGAGGATGGCCCAGCGCCAGGATGCAATCCAACAATATGAGCTGGCGACTAAGGCATAGTCTTCATTTATATTGCTGGTGCCATCGGGGTAAGATATCGGGGTAGAATGTTAACGTTCTGCTTCACCACCGAAAACAAAAGAGCCCCTGAATGAATCATGAGTGGCTTACCAATGTGGAGTAGTAGATACAGGCTGAGATCCTGTATGGGGAACATGTAGAGTGAATCACTGCATGTAGGTTTATGGCCTGCTAGTGCTAAACAACCCATGCATACAATTTAATTCACAGATGAATGTGCAAAATGCATGGACATCTCGTGTGCATGTCCATCTCAGGAACATCTCCTGTGC
This sequence comes from Sceloporus undulatus, assembly GCF_019175285.1. Lineage (NCBI taxonomy): Eukaryota > Metazoa > Chordata > Lepidosauria > Squamata > Phrynosomatidae > Sceloporus > Sceloporus undulatus. The sequence goes on along the minus strand of NC_056528.1, from coordinate 14,266,766 downwards.
AGGTGGGTCATACGATGGCACCTCATACATAACTCCATCCCTGCAACTTTGAATGGAGTGAGACTGTTCCTCACCAAACACAAATGAGCAATCATTTCCACAGAGGAATGTATACAAGGGTAAGACACCAGCAGTCACCCTAAATACTCTAAAGACACCAGATTTCATTTGATCTTGGAAGCTAAGCAGGGTTAGCTCTGCTTAGGAGACTGGCATATTTAGACAAGACATGACTTTTCGGACTACTTTCAGTTCCATAATCGAGCCATTCTATAATTCGATGGCTGGCAATTCTTTGGAATTTAATCCACACGTTGTGCTTTACAGATGCACATCTAGGCAGCGTGTTCGACACGCTTTAGTGACAAGCATGCACTCGGCTCCATTTCCACGCCAAGCGTGGCTTTCAAGCAAAGATGGCTCAAAACCCTCCCCAGCCCGAATCCAGTTTATTCATTATTTCTTTTATTGTGAAATCCTTTCTTTCTACACCCCCTTCCCCCGCCCCCAACCAGGGTCCACAAGATGGCTAGCATCAATATAAAACAATTTTAAAACACAATCCATCGACGACGCAGCCACTCATATAAAAAAATAATAAATAGGAGCCAATAAAGCCACAAATAATGAGAAAATCACAACAGCAGCAGAGGAAGGAGTCGAGACCTTCAAAGCGGCAATGAATCATGGCAGAAGCAATCCTAGGTGCCCTTGCTTGGGCATTAGGGCCAAATCAAACAGACTTTAAAGGACGGAGCAAGGAGCGGTGTCTTTAGTTTATGTTTCACTGCAGAATAAGCATGCTGGGCTCCGTCTCAATGGAGTGAGTTTTCTGGGGGATGGAGTCCTTTGCACCTTTTGCTCTGGGCTCAGTCCGGATTGCCCTCCCGCAAACACACGCTTGCAATCTTGACTGTAATATAGCGATTCATTCAAACAAATGGATCATCAGTTTCATTGGCTGAACTTGACTTCTGCCATAATGAGATCCTCTTCTCTTTCTCCATGCCAGATATAGCTGGATAAATCTCTATAATTTTTTTTCACCCTCAGTTGACTTTCAGGTGATGGTTATAGGGAAGAGAAGGGGAAGAAGAAGGTAGGAAAGAAGAGGGGAAGGGAGGGAGGGAGGGAGGGAGGAAAGAAAAAGGGAAGAAGAGAGAGAAGGAAGGAAGGAGACCGGTAGGCACCAAAGAAGAGAGGAAGGAGAAATAAAGAGGGATGGTCTACAATTTTAGCATTTCCTTACAGAGAAAGTGTTCCCTGACCTCTGATGAAAATCCTCTGGGTTTGATCCATTTATGTAAGAAACCTGAAGTGCTTGCATTTGGCTCATTTGTGATGAACATCATCTTCAAATCATGTTGCCTATTTTCTGAACTATTTGGTTGCTGGAACCTCAGATAAAAGGGAGTCCCAGAACCACCCAAGCTTATATACCAAGTTTTTTTGTGGGTTTTTGGGGCTATGGGGACATGTTCTGGAAGAGTTTATTCCTGACGTTTCGCCAGCATCATTCTCTGAAGATGTCAGCCACAGATGCTGGTGAAACATCAGGAATAAACTCTTCTAGAACATGGCCACGAAGCCCGAAAAACCCACAAAAAACTATGGATGCCAGCCACGAAAGCCTTCGACTTGACCTTATATACGAAATTTCCAGGGCCCAGCTAGATTCCGATGGACACAACAGGCTCCTTGTTAACTCCTCTTCTGGATGTTACATTTCTGTGGAGGATGAGGAGCAGGTGCGACACAGTATTAAAATGTGCAATAAAAATAAAATACAAGGAAGCTGCACCGGGTCTCTTCATTTGCTTAACCCTGCAAACTAATAATGAAGAGTGCAGTTTATTACAAACAGGAGGCTTTAAATGAGCTATATCTTTTAACTGACTCTACTGGCAAGCGCCATTTCAGTAATCTACTGCCCTCCATAGTTGGTAGTTTAAGGTAGTAATTTTAGGATGTAATACCTTGCCCTTGAGGTGCTAAAGAATCGCCCAACTCCGGGCGGCATTCTGCTAGGGACGTCCATCTTTGTAAATGTCCTTCTGCGTTTGCTAAATTGAACTCAGTTGTTTCACAATATCCATATTCACCTCGGAGCTGCTATGGCATTACAACATCCACTGCATGACCATGGAGTTACTGATTCATCATGACTGAATGTGCAATGTACATTAGATGCACATCAAGGTTCTTTGAAGCTTCTTGGAGCACAATAGGATTGCCTGGCATACATCAGAAGTGCCCAATACACACTTGAAGCACCAGATGACCATTGGAGCAACCTTGCCAGTGTCTCTTCCCTCACACCCCTATCCCCTTCTGCTTCTTTTGGGTTATGTTTCACACACCAAAAACCAATGGGTTATCTGCAAGACAGGAGGTCGTGATGCCTTTCAGAAGCTGGACTGCCTCTCCTAGGGGTCCAAGCATACCTAGGAGTCCACCATACCAATGGTGAAGAGCAATGTGTATTGCATTCACTCCCCATCCTTGGTCCATGCTGTCCAAAATGGTGGTAGGCTTCCATTCTGCATATGATAGACCTGTTAAGCTCTGTTATGCATGCAAATTTGGACATGTTCAAAGACCAGTATCAGCATGGTACCTTTTCCCGGATTCTTGTATCCCTTCTCTCCCATTACCCTTCAGAGATTAGTTTCTGGAAAGACAGGGCATTAAACATGTTTCTTCCCTCATTCATCTTACTCTAGTGTTGGTAGGTGAAATTAAAAAAAAACAGGGCTCCTGAACCTTTAATGGTTGCATAGAAGAGAGACAACAGAGTAGTTTTGTGGCTTGAGTGTTGGACTACAACTCTGCAGATCACATTTCAAATCCCTATTCAGCTGTGGAAACCCACAAGTCATACTCTCTATGCCCCAGTCATACTTGGGCAAGTCCTACTCTCTCAGACTCAGAGGAAGAGAAAAACAATTACCATCACCCAAACAAATCTTGCCCAGGAAACCCCATGATAGGTTTTCCATAGGGTTGCCAACTTGGAGGCACATAGTAATAACAACAACAATGCTAGAAATTTGGGGGTCGAAGGGACATGTCAAGAGAGGGCAGGATTCTTATATGAGAGGCATTTGCCTACTTACTGAATGTAGTGGCATGATCTTTTAAGGGTGTGAATTACTATTGGAGGGACAATGCCCACAGTTTATGCCACTATCAAACCTGAATGTCTCTCTTTCAATGAAAACCACCTTACCAACATGTAGCAGAATGCTCAATTCCTCCTCTGCAAGAGCTGCTATATATTATGTCAGTAGATGGGATGCGTTGGCTTAGTGGTTAAGATACCAATTCTCGTGATATGAAGATCAGAAGGCTGGCAGTTCGAGGCCCATGATGGGGTGAACTCCTGCCAACCTAGCAGTTGGAAAACATGCCAATCCAAGTAGATAGATAGGTACCACTTTGGTGGGAAGCTAACAGTGTTCGGTGCAGTCATGCTGGCCATATGACCACCAGAGTCGTCCTTGGACAACGGTGGCTCTTTGGCTTAGTAACAGAGATGAGCATTGCCCCCTACAGTCGGTTATGACTAGTATTCATATCAAGGGACTACCTTTGCCTTTACCTTTAGGATGGTAAAACAATTCCAGAATTCAAGTACTGAACCAGCCACATCAGCTCAGCACTTTGGACATCTCCTTTAACATGTGGAGTGGATTTGTTGTCCCACTGACATGGACTTCACTGCCCAGTGTTGATCCTCATTGGTAAAGCAACACAACCAACACCAATGCTCCATTGTCCTTTGAAAACCCACTAACTGCTTCAATATGGGGGTGGTTTCTCATAATGCTTTATAATTGTCAAGCATTGTCTCCACCCCCACAGGATTTACTGTTGTTGTTCTTGTTGTTGTTAGAAAAGGCACTGCTGAATTACCCAGCTCCTTCCCCGTTCCATAAAAAATGTTTATAACCCCATAAATTCTGGCATATCAGCAGCTTGTTACGGAGTGAGGGAGGGGGAAAAAAGGTCATTGGAGAAGAAGAAGAAGGAAGGAAGGGGGAGGAAGAGATGTCATATTGTCAGAAAGTCTGGCTCAGAATTGGACGGGGAGAGTCAGCTCAAGGGAGAGTATCTCAGGGAAGCATCTGTTGATAAAAGCTCATAATGGGAAAATGTGCCTGCAATCCAGAGCTTGTTTCTTCAGATAAATATTTAATATAGATCACTGGAGATGAAGCAAGCATGGAGGGGAATGATGTTGCCTGTCCCATGACGGATGGAGGGGGGGAAGGATGGTGAGAAAACAATGCCAGTATTATTATTATTTTAATGTCTTAGAAGTGAATCAGAGAATTTGGAGAGCCAGGGACTCAAGTCACTCTGGAGAACTAAGGCTGAGATCTTCTTTCTTCCATTCATTGTATTTCAGTACAGAGACAATACTAACCTGATGGCTAAACTGAGGTTGTCATGAGGCAATGCAGCTCTTATAATAATGCTTGGTAAAGTGGAGTGCAGTAGGAAAAGAGGGGAACTACTGGAGACGTAGATTGGTTCAGTCCAGAAAGTCATGGCCATGGATTTTCAAGACCTGAGCAGGACAGCTGAAGACTGGGACACTTGAACATCTCTTCTTCATAGGCTCACCATAAATCAAAGTTGATAGCAAACTGGAACAGCAGGGACATTATGATGTCCATCAAACAAATCAACATACATCTCTTGCTTCAGATCATCCCATTTGCCATGGCTCTGTATAATCCTCTCCTCCTTTGGAGTTCTTTTGTGAGGATGAGTTCCCCAGGCACTTCTTGTTATCACCTTCAAGAAAGTCAACAGGATGGAGACTCCATGGCCTTCATGGGTGTTCTTTGAGTCTGGGGGAGTTTTCCTCCATCTGGCAAGCCAGGGTCTTATCCTGTTCCCAAAACATATCTGCAATATGTGGTCTTGGTATGGGAAGCTTCCTCAGATCACATCCATGATTCACAGTGACCTTAAGATCAACACTGGAAAACCTGGGAGATGATATTCTCAGTGCCTCCTGAGTCCATGAATTGAGTCAGGAGACATGAGGAACTCATGTCTCCTGTCTCAGTTCATGGACTCAGGAGTAATGGGTTTTTCTGAGCATGGTTGTCATCGGTGCATGATCATGACTTAGTGCCTCCATTTCAGTTGTCCTACAACCATTGTATGTTCTGTTGTGCATGTTCTGTGTAGAGCCATGAAACCCACTGGTTAACCTTAGGCAGTGGCAAACTTCCACTGAACAAAACTCCTGTGAACAAAACCCCACAATAGGTTCACCTCAGGGTCACCATAAGTTGGAAATGACTTGAAGGCACACAACAACAACAACAACAACAGCAACAAGAGCAAAATGGCAAATCTTTACCCTTAGAGACAGAGCAGAGTAAAACTCAACAGAGAAGAAAGTGAAGAAAACAGAGCGAAGCAAGGCGAGGAAAGAAATCTTGAAGTTCTGTGTTTTGCAAAAAGCGCATGTCATTGGAGACCTCTCATCCAGTTTCAGGCAAAAGAGGGATTTAATGTGCCTGAGGGGAGACAAGGTTTCAAGGCAGCGAGGAACAGGAAAGTGCCATGTCTTTGGTCATGCTGGGATGGAGACACCACGATTCCACATCATTTGCTTTCGCGTCATTCAAACGTACCACCATTTCCCATTCAGACAATGCTGCTTCCTGAGCAGAATATTGTGTAGCTGGAGGCGTATTCTGTGCAAAATTCACACGTGGTTGTGATCCCCTTTGAGTGCAGATAAAATATTAGTGTCCATGCAGAAAAAAGCTATTTGTCAGCAAAAAACCTCCATGTGTGAATTTTGCACAGAATAAGTCTCCAGTTAAAAAATATTACATACAAGGACCGAGCATTATTCTTTGTGGAAAATAATACTGTTCTGCAGACATATATTGTCTTTCATGGAGAAAGAGCTATCTTGTGTGTAAAATGCTATCTTCTGCTCATAATGATCTCAAGCTAATTTTGCATAGAATACATCCTGAACTGCAAACCTCCAGTGGAAGTTGACCATAGAGTTGTGTTGGAGGACCGTGAAATTCCTAGCGAAGTGTTTTCTCATTTAAAAATAATAATATATGCATATATATTTCTTTATATTCACTGTTTTCTCTGTGAGGAGGAGGTTGTGCCCCTAACTGCCGCAAATGTGTGGGACGCCATCCTTGGACATTAAAATGTCACCTTTCTGCTTTTCTTTTCCATTTATAAATAGACGCACATCTGTAAGTCTGCAAGGAGAGTGGCACAGCCAAAGAACCTCTTCTTTTTCAATACACACACACACCTTTTTATGACAAATGTGGCCTGATGGATTGTACCTTGGAAGTGGCTCCAACATCCCTTCCTAACTGAAAAATGTGGAGGTCTTTAAAATCAAATAAAAGATGTCACACATCGAGAAGGATCTCTCCTTGGGCACCCGGGGGAACCGGCAGCGGCCGAATGACAGACGCGCTGCCTAATCTTTTATTTCTCTATCCTTCTCTGTCTCTTGGGAAAGAATTAAAATACACAGCGTCCTGGAACCAAAGCCCTGTAAAGGACCAGACAATTGCTCAAGCGGTTGGGTAAGCGCAGATTCCAGTGCACCAAACCATTCTTCAAGCAGACGCAAAGCCTTGAGTGTGCATCATGGTTGCCAGTTGCAGTGCCAACTGTGAAATGGTGGACGCCTGAATATTTATGCTGCCTTGCATTATGCCATACTAAAAGTGTACAGCAAAGATGGGCTGCTGCATAGTGACAAGGGGGAAATCTCCTTCCTTTTCTCCTGCAAGCCATACCTCCCCCAGCAAGCCCTAGAGACTCCTTTTTCCTTTGTAGCTCCTCTCAAAATGGTGAGTGGAAGTGCTCTCACATCCCTCCAGTTCCCATTTTGAGAGAAGCTGCAGAGGAAAATGGAGGCATTTTAGGGTAGGAAAGGATTCTAGGGTTCTTGTGGTAGGTGTGTGTGTGTGTGTGTGTGTATGCATGCCAGTCCTTTAAAGACCCCCACAACAATGTCCCAAAATATTGCATACACACACACAGACACACATGCATAGCATTGCATTCAATTGCATAGCATGTTTTCATGCATTTGGGGTATTGCAAATACACGAAAGCATGATATCTATCTATCTATCTATCTATCTATCTATCTATCTATCTATCTATCTAT
>NC_056528.1:14227473-14259567 GCF_019175285.1 Sceloporus undulatus | reverse complement strand
TTTAATGGATTGATTTTGCATGTTTTCATGTGTTTGGGGTATTTCAAATTTGCATCTGGGGTATTCCCCACCACTGACCAATACTTTTCTGCAATCATTGCAAATACCCCAAAGACATGAAAACATGCAAACTATCTATCTTTCTTGATTGATAGATCAGGGTTTCTTTCTCTCAGTCTCACCACTCTAAGAAGCACATAGGAATCTTATTTTCTGCACAGAAAGCCTAGGCAATGAGCATGCAGCCTAAAATTTCCTTCTGAATCTGCCTGGGCTGGGCTAATTCAGCCAACCTTTTTGGAAACTTGGAACGTGGATGTCATAATGAGAGAGGAAGCTATAACTCTGATGGATCGCTTTCTCTGTTGCAGTGCTTTCTCTGCTGGATGGTTTTCTGGGACTGTGTGTCCTCCAACTCTGGCCAAGGGCCAGCAGGATCCACCCTTCTAGTTATGACAATACAATTCTGGCCTGGTACCAGTCCTGGCATTAATAATTCACACCTCTGTAGGTCTGCTGTGTGCATCTGTATTTCCCACTCTGCCTAAAGCTTTAGGTTCATCTTCCTTAAGCCCAGCCATGGTTTCCTTTCTCGCATTTCTTTGTGAACTCCTTTGGTTCACCTCGAGGGCTTTTCCCAAGCATCTCTACCACCTTTGATGGCATACCCACCAGCCATTTTTGATGCCCTGCCTCTTACCTTCAAACTGCTTACCCATTACTAGGCTAATTTTATTCAGGCCACCCCCGACCAATACTTTTCTGCAACCATTTTTATCTCCTTTGTCACAACAACAGCTCTTCACTTCCCTGATGCCTCATCTTCTCAGCTTTCAGCCCATCCCACAAACGTCCTTCCTTCTTCTCCAGTAGTTTAACCCTAGCCAAACTGACAGCTTTCCTTTCCCTCTCAGGAGCTAGACTCCAAATGTTTGGACAGCTCCTTTCCTTGAGCACTTGGGATGTTTGTGCAAATCCCGTCTCGGTGCAACCGCACGTCCCTTCGGTGTCAGAGGCACAATGCAATATCGATAGTAGGCAGACTCCGGGAATGTAAATGCATTCTGATCTCTTGGCTCCCACTTGCTCTGTCCCTACTCTTCAGTGTCTGATCCCGAAGGGATTCATCCAAGCAGCACGAATGACTCCCTTGTGAAGTTGGCCTCGTTGCAGTTTTCTGTCAATATTTTATTGCAAATGACTGTGTCAGAGCAAAGCTCTGTGAAGCGAGATAGATGTGAAATGGCTTTGGAGTACCACAGGGGGGAGGGAGAAGGCAGGGAAATGCATTGCTTAAAAGCCCAAACATGCTGATGTATAACTTCTCCAGGAGTAGCAAGTATTGCTTGCCTTAGACTGCAGGCATATTGTTTTCTAAGATGCATCCATTTAAAATATTCATCCCACTTCTCCATCGCGGAGATGGCCAACAAAAGCATCAACACGCTGCGTATGATGACATTAGGAGATAAATGCAATCTAGTAGCAACCAGTGGCCTTGATGTCGGTGAGGCGGTCTTTTTTTGCTTTGGATTTTAGTCCAAACTATTCAAGGGGTACATGGAATACACTCGTATTCATTTGCGGTCTCCTATCCATGGATGTTCCAGCTTAGCTTCCAATATCAGACAGGAACTATTGCCTTTAGGGTATTGGTTAGTCTCATCAATGGTGAGTTAACAAATGGGTAAATCCAGTTGATTCAAGGGGTCCACTCTAGGCTTTGCCTTTTTTCATGAGATAACCTCAATTAAAAGTTTTGGTAGAGAGAGAAAGTCCTGATTCCCCCCCCCCCCCAAAAAAAGTCCTTAAATGTATCCAATGGGGGAGATATTGTATTGTTTTGTTTTTAATTTAAAAATCATTCCATCCAATGAGAAGGAAACCAGTGAAAAGGTTCATGCCTACCCTGATGGCTCTCCAGGTACACGTCCCTTGACAGATTGACTCCGCTACTCACACGGAAGTCACCAACTGTCACTGATATTCCCTCTCCCATATGTGCATTCAGAGCTGACCTTATAGTTCTGGTGAAACATCAAGGTCTGACCCATGTCAGCCTTCTGTGGGAGAGCGCAAGTGCTCCTTATGGAGGCAAGTGGGTGGTTCTCAGGCTTCATAAATAGCAAGAGAACAAGGAGGGGAGCGGAGGGAGAGGAGCCGAGAGAGAAGGAGCACGGGGAAATTGCAGAGGTGCCCAAAATAGAACACCCTTTAATAGGTAGCACCAGAACTTCTCGTGCTTGAACTCCGAGTTATTGCCTAACGTCAAACACAATGACTCCTATTCTTTACATAACGGCTCCGGTGAGGAGCTGCAAAAGCCGCCCCGTTTGGAGGGAAGCAGCATTAAAATTAAAACTGAGTAATAGCTTCTGCTTGGCTTGTTAGAACCTTAAAATACGCTCCCAAGAGCCCGCCCCGGTTTCCGAGAGTGAGCCAGCAGATTTACGGCACTGAGATTCATCTCCCAAAATGCAAAGCGTCTCCAGCCTCCAGCGCTTGTTGGAGAGGCCCACCTGGGAGAGTCTGGAGAAGAGGTGGGAAAGCATCAGAAGGGAGGACAGAAGGAAAGGGAAGATCCCCCCCCCCCCCGCCTCTTTTCCCATGAAGCAAATAGAGGAGACATATAGGCAGAGATTTCCTGAGGTTATAAGGAAAGCACCTCCACTTAGAAGTCTGGAAATGCCTTGTTCGATATACAGATGCACCCAGCTATATCACCTAACTCTATTTCCTGCCAAGTTCTTCTGCTAAACGAAAACACAGTCATGGGCCATGGGAATCCAGCAGACCAAAGCCATTGGGTCAGAGGGCCAAAGTACTTGAAGATTAACCTCTTGACCTCATTGCTTGCTGTTCAACTATGCGTGCAAACTTTTACAACTTATAGGGCCACTCCCAGGTGGGCTGGCCAAGGCCCGATACCCGCCAAGGGCAAAGGCAACTGATAGTAGGGCAGTGAATCCACTCTGGCATGCATCAACGACTTCAAAGGAAATATCCAGAAAGTGCTGATTCTATTTGAGAGATGAGATTCAGCCCTTTGGAGAACGCCTGAAGGAGCCAGGAGGGTGGGGCAGTGCATCTGTTGAATTCCTGCCTGCTTTTGAGCCACAGAGAAAATCCCATTTACCAAGCAGCTCATCCAAACTAAAGCGCCATTAACCTCAGGACCACCATCAGTCAAGGTGCTTAAGCAGCTGGTGGAACAAATCATTTCTCCATCAGGAGAAGCCAGAGCTGGGTGGAAGAGTACATGCCTAGAATGCAGAAATGGCCAGGATCATTCCCTACATTGCAAATGAAAAAAGCATCTGGAGCTTGAGGGCAGGCATGTCATCCCTTTATCTGGGATCTCAGAAGGCTCTGCTGGGTCCAAGTGGGTGATAGTCAACCAGAAGGCAGTGGGGAACAAACTGCTTTGAAGGCCTAGATTTGGGGGGACAAGGTGGAAACTGGTGGTCGGTGAGAGCAGATTTAAGTCACTCTTCCCTCTTCCACTAAGTCTCTTCTCTCTTTTTCACCTTCACCTCTCACCCACTCCTTATATTCTTTTCTTTCACTCACCCCTTCTTCATTCTCTTTCTCCTATCATTCCCCCTCTCTTTCCCTCTCTTTCATACCATACAGTTATAGCACTTTGAAGCCACTTTAAAACTCATGGTATCCTGGGATTTGTAGCTGTATCAGGTATTTGGCATTCTCTATCAGAGAGCTATATTGCCTCCCAGAACTTCAAATCCCAGGATCCTGCAAGGAGTGGAATATTATTTTCTGTGCCGAAAATGGAGCAGCCGGAGACTGTCATTTTGTATGAAATGTGCAGATTTTTCTGCTTGGATAACATGCTAATTTTGCATAAGGCAGTAGATGGCCCTTTGGCAAACACTCTTGCCCTGCCAGTATTGCAGAAGGAGATGCAATAGCCTGATCCACTTTCTCAAGCTTGAGGCCTACTTCTTCTCAACTTAGATGGACCAACGTTTTGACCTGCTTTTAGGTAGCGTCTTAGCATTGGAAAATTTCACTTGACAGCCTACAGTTCCTTCCACCAGAATCCCCACCATTTTCGAGAGTCCTACTCAAGTCACGCATGCTCTCCCATAGTCCCTCTTTGTTCTCATGATGCATATACATGAAAGCACATCCCAGTGCCTATTGATGTATAATGCAGGGCATCCAACAAGGTCGTTCCCTGAACATCAGAAGGAATGGTATTTGCAGCTACATGGCACAACTGACTGGCTCCTGTTCACTCCCAGAATGCACACACTCTGCCAAAAGGCAAAGAATAAAAATATAAACTAACATCAAAAAAAAAGCCAGAAAAGGGAGATATAACTAGGACCATCTCTGGGCAAGTTTCAATGTCTGTATCGAGGAACTGCTGCACGGTTTATTTCCCTGCAAAGAATTCATTTTAGCTCCTTGCAACCCAATACATCTAATTTCCAAGTTGCCTACTCCTTGCAACCTAGAGTACATGTTTAGTTTATGTGCATGATAAAGACTGTGCAAATCTTACTGTTTCCATCCCCTGCTGTGCTGATTTGCAATGTTTTGCCAAGGAGAATCTCCTTTCATCTTGCTTGCTTTCATCTGCCTGATCAATGTTCCCAAATTGGTGGAAAATATACACACCATTGAGAACTGTGACCACTGCTCCATGCGGAAGATTGTGTTATTTCAGCTTCTCAACTGAGACTTGAGAATATTTCAGATCTGGACTGTCTCTACTAAGACTATCGACTTTTCTCTATAGGAAGGAATATAAGAGGGCCTCCTGCCTTGATGACATTTTGCTTGAGCAACGACTATTGATCTCTAGTACAGGTTGTACTTTTGGTCTTCTTCTTTGGTCTTGACTCCTGGTTAATCCCATGGTTCAGATTCTGGTTTAATTCTTTATGACTTCAGTTGATCTCCCAGCTCCTTACTCCTGTGTACAGTATATCCCTCACATGTGCTTCAACTTTATGTTGATCAAGCAGTTGGCTAAAGCAGAGGTAGTTAAGCTCCAGCTCTCTGGATGTTATTAGATACCATTTTCAGCCCAGACCAATACAAGCAATGATGAGCTGTGATGTGAGCTGCAGTACAACAACTATCTAGAGCCAAGGTTCTCAACCTGTGGATCGCAACCACTTTGAGGGTCAAACAACCTTTTCCCAGGGGTCGCCTAAGACCATCGGAAAACACATATTTCTGATGGTCTTAGGAACCAAGACGAAAATAATTTTATGGTTGGGGGTCACCACAACATGGGGAACTGTATTAAAGGGTCGCGGCATTAGGAAGGTTGAGAACTGCTGATCTAGAGGGTCACAATTGCACCAGATTTGACTTATGGAAATGCAAGACTTCCTTGTGCCGATTCAAGGATGAGGGTGGGAGGATTTTAGAAATGAACGCTAGACCTTTGAAGAAGCAGATAGTCAGGTTTGAGAAGAAGCCTGATATGATTCATGGGGAAGATTACTCTACCAGTACGCACCAAGATCCAGAAGGTCAGACACATCAGTCAAGGTCACAAAGGGAGTGTGGGAACGGAGGGTTTGAAGTAAAAAGAAAAGGTCTTTGCTTCGCTAATTTATAGTAGCCCAGCTCACCTAAGTAGCTCACTGTTGTCCTTTTAAAGCTGACCAGTGCTTTTCCGGCTACTCTGCAACCAGTATTATGATCTATGACACTTGATAGGACGAAGGGCCACCATATCATCCTCATGATCTTCAGGAGCTGTGTGAGATGATCCAGGTTCTGCTTCTGCCGACTCCATGACAGGACTGCCAACTTCCATTGGCTCCAGCTGGAGCCTGTTATCATGCCTCTCCAATTCTTCTTCCTCATCTGAGGAGGCCTGTTCCAGTATGAAATGCGCTATGTTCACAGTGCTTGGGTTCCTTTTGGTGTTTTATACATACGTAAGTTTCCTTACACATCAGGTTGTACTTTTTTGACATCATATTACATCAATATCCAGATCAGCTTTCCATAAGCTACAATCTGCAAGTATAAACATTGCGCATACAAGTGTGCATTCTTAGAAGATGTAGCGGGCATTCAATATACTATTGGAAATATTAGACTTGTGGAAACGGCTGCCTTCCACATTGCACAATGGGAAATCAGCAGATACATAGCCAGTTGGACAATGTTGGTGTTCCACAAAAGGGTGGTAAAACACAACCACAACTTGACTACCCTAGTGTCAGTTTATGCTGTGCAAGCATGATGTAGCATCACCTTTCCATAGTCTACATCTGGCTGGCTAACCTAAGCAATGAAAAAAGGTGGAAATCAGTCCAAAAAAGAAAAGAAAGAAACCCACTCTACCACAATCAAAGCTTGGAGAGGTAAGATATAATAAAACTACATTCCTGGGTCTTCTGGTGTGTTTCCCTTTGTTCCAGCTCCAAATAGCCCACAGAAGCAAAGGAAAGAAACCTGGGTTCAAAAATAGTTTGTGACACCATCATTCTGAGCTCCTGCATTTATTCCTCAGCCATTCAAGCGAGGTCAGGTTGCCTGTAAAGTCTGATGTACAGGAAGGCTTCATGCGCCTCTCGGTACATCTTCTGAAGTTCTTCCTTGGGTCACACAAAGACCAAGCACAAGAGAACATTGGCACTCAAATGCCTTTCTGGATACAATTGGTGCACAAAAGCCTGCTTTCAGCGGAACATTAAAAGATCTTTTGCTCAGTCTCACTTTCTCTGTAGTGTTTCATCAATGGACGTACCGGTAATGTAAGGACGAAGGCACTGAAGCATGTGGGCAATCAGGGATGTAGCCGGGGGGGGGGGCTGGGGGTCCGACCCCCCCCCTTCCATTAGAAAAATGATGGTGTGTGCTGCTGCGCCGCCGCACTCAAGCCCATTATAATGGTGGCACTTAGCTGGACCCCGCCCCCTTCCTAAAATCCTAGCTACGTCCCTGGGGCAATGCCTCATGCACATAACTTCATGCAGTGTGGGGCGGGGAATAGAGAAGACAGAAAAGAGCAGATATATAAATGTGTGTGTGAGAGAGAAAGTCATTGTAGTGGCTTCAGTGCTGGAATATGTCTGTGGAAACCAGGGTTTGAATCCCTGCTCAGCCATCAAAACCCACTGGCTGAGCTTGGGCAAGTCACACTCTCTCAGCCACAGATGGAGGCAATGGCAAGCCCTGTCCAAACAAATCTTGCCCAAAAGAAATCTTAGGGTAACCATAAATCAGAAAGTTTCAGCTTTCACCTTCTTCAGCTGCCAAAGACAAAACTGAGTTGCAGCCAATCCCAGGTAGGCAATCTAGTTTTCAACATGAATGATGGTATTATCCTCTAGGCCAGTGATTCCCAAACTTTAGTTCTCCGGATGTTTTGGACTTCAACTCCCAGAAACCCCAGCCAGCTTGGCCAACACTCAGGATATTTGGGAGCTGAAGTCCAAAACATCTGGAGGACATACATTTGGAAACCAGTGCTCTCCGCTGAGGTCCATGTAGTGTTAGGGTCTTATGCCTCCAAATCCAGAAATTCTCCCTTTGGTCCAAAACGTCTGATGGAAATGGGCCCTCAATACTGTTTGTATGTGTGAATGCATGTGACTCTGTGTGTGTGTGTGTGTGTGTTTTCAAAAAACAGAACAATGGATGGTTCTGAATGCATCTGTTTCAGTTTTGAAAAGATCCCTGGAAATCCAGGAAAAGAAGCAGGTCAGGAACTCTGCAGCTTTTAAGAAACTCGCCTCCAAATCCATTTGAGACACAATTGCCAATTAGAACGAAAAATGTTGTGACTTTCCACCGGCTTTACAAACTCGGCTTCCAAAGGGTAGCAAAATCCCTCGCTCGGCTTATATCAGTCACATCACGACCAAAGGGGCACGGATCTCAGAGGGTTTGGTAGCGTAACTGATATACAGTATTTCTAATGAACCCAGTCCATGTCCTCTCGCAAGATACTTGGGGGAAATCATGCCTGAACCAGGTGCAGTCTGGAAACTAGTGAAGTCATGAGATAGAAAAGACTCTCTGTGTGTGTTGCGTGCGTTCAAGCCATTTCCGACTTATGGCGACCTTAAGGCAAACCTACTGTGGGTTCTTCTTGGCAAGATTTGTTCCAAGAAGGTTTGCCATTGCCTTCCATTGAGAGCATTTGACTTGTCCAAGATCGCCTAGTGGGTTTCCATGGCTGAGTAAGGATAGCATGGACTGAGAAAAAGACAAATGGATGGGTCTCAGAGCAAATCAAGCCTGAACTCTACATAAATGCCAAGATAAACAGAGGCTGCTGTACTTTGGACATAGACACCATAAGTCAGTGGAAAAGATAATGCTTGACAAAGTAGGGCTGATTCCCACTACCTTTTAAACCAGACACCAAATCGGTTTGAACCAGGTCAAATGACCCTGGTTCCCAATTGAACAGAATCACTGAAGCGATTCGGAGGGGGGGTCCATGCGCCAGACCCATTTAACCCGCGTCTTTTTGATGCAGATTTTTTTCTGCATCTTTTTGGATAAATCGATTCTGTGAAAATGTGGACCAAATGTGGATCAGAATCGATTTAAATTTGGCCTTTGACCGGCTGGAGTGAGTCCATTTTGAATAGATTCATTTGTGAATGTGAACCACAAGTGGGTTATTTTACAGGGGGGAAATGCAATCAGGGCAAATGCAGTGTGAACCATGCTCTGCTGTCGAATCGATCCATGAATTCGGATAGCAAACTAATTTATTTGTAAGTAGGAATGAGGCCTTAGGAGGTAGTATGGAAAGAGGGAGACTGTAGTACAGGTGGATTGATTCAACCAAGGAAGCCAAAGTTGCCCTGGCTTTGCAAAATGGCTGATGACCAGAACGCTTGAAGGTCTCTCATTCATAGAGTTGCCATAAGTCAAAGCTGACATGGCAGCAACATCATTGATTTAGCATTTTACTAGTTGCATGTGGTTGCCCTGCACACCGTTTCTTAATATGCATTTGTTGAACTCTATTATAATGCGTCTCCAGGTGCATATGCACCAAACAGTGAGATGTAAATACTTTAAATTCAGTTCAGCAGATTCCACAGAGGAGATCATTTTTATCATTTATGATAACTAGGTGGAATAATTCAGAAGCAATGGCCATGGCAAGGAAAAGCAAACCTGGACATAATGCTCTAGGAGTAGCAATGTCACATTTGTACCTTGCAAAGCATGTCAATTAAGCCTGTTAGCATCCCATGCAGGGAAATATATGTCTTAATATGATGGAACTGTTTTCTGATATTAATAAACGCCTTCTATTTATCCACAAAACATAAATGTTCTACCCCCCCCCTTTCTTTTCTTTTCTTTTCTTTTTTTTTTTTTTTTTTTTTTTGGTCAATGTGGCATGAAATGGCTTTTTTAAAACTGCGAAATAATCAATTTTAAACCATGAAGAAGAAGGGAAAAAAATGTGTTCCTCATCTTTTATAATTATAATTAAACATCCCAATAACTAATAGCAGTTTAGTCACAGCAGGGGAAGGGAAAAGAATCTCACTGGGTCCACGATCGGTAGAATCATAGAGTGAAAGGGAACGAAAGGGCATCTAGTACAACCCTCCTGTCAATCTCTCCCAAGATACGTCCATCCAACCTCTATTGGAAGGCTAACAATGAAGAAGGGTCCACTGTCCTCTAAGGAAGCCTAGTCACTGTCTACGCAGTCATCATCATCATCATCATCATCATCATCATCATCATCATCATCATCATCATATTTGATCTGGTGGAGATTTCAGCCTAAATCCTATTCATTAGTCCCAATTTTGAACTTTCCGCTCTTCAGAAGACCATCCATGTCACCTCCAGATAAAAGGAACAAAGCATTCAATGAAATATGCTATCCATCTAAGGACACATTGAGGCTGATTTATATCCCCCCTTGTTTTGACCATTCGCAACTTCCAACCACTGTCTATCCTTTGCATCGGAGTCAAGAAGTTAAGTTAAACTAATTTATTTGGACATTTATACCCTGCGAACTCGAGGGATGGGTGAGAAAATTTTGTTTGGCTCACATTTTAATATGCACTGACCTAATTCATGCCTCCTGAACTGATACATGGAGTAGACCACAATTATCCTTCAGTTTTTGCTCTTCTCAGGAATTTTTAATGTACTGTGCCATTCCAGAGACATTAAAAAATGCACACAAGTGGAAAAGGCCACACTATTTACAATCTCCTAACTCACTGTGGAGCATACCTTAGGTTGATGCCCTGTTTAAGGTGGCAAGTGTCCAGGTAAGGGCACCTATTGTGTGCTTTCAAGTCACTGTTGACTTATGGGAACCCTAAAGTGAATCCATCATGGTTTTTTGGGGGCAAGATTTGTTCAGAGGGGGCTAGCTTTTGCCTTCCTCTGAGGCTGAGAAAATGTGACTTGTCCAAGGTCTCTGGCCAAGCGAAGACTCGAACCCTGGTCTATAGAGTCGTAGTCTGACGCTCAAACCACTACACCTAGTTGGCTTCTCACTTCCCCTACCTCCCCTACCATTCTTTTACTTTACATACTTCCAGCTCTTATGCGGCCTATTTAACTGGCAACACCCAGCCAATAATGCCTGGTGGGATTTTAAGTATCCCATGTTTCAGGGTAGGCAAAAAGTTCTCCTACCAACTTTTTCCAATATACTTATCAGCTTTGACTTTTGTGGATTTGATTATTCAATGATCTTATTAATATGTTCTCTCTAGGAATATCTAGGTCCTCCTGCGCAGCTCTATGGTCATCTTAAACCAAAAAATCACACTGATGGACCTAGATTCCTAGAGAGAACACTCCACTAGGCATTTGTAGCACCTCCAGCACAATTCTATGGTCAATGTTTGGCAGATGTTGACCACAGAGTTGCACTTGAGGACCTATCGTTTTCTAGCTATAGTGTTTTTGTTCTTTGTGGTTTTCCACATTCACTGGGGTCCTGTGCCCCTGACCCCAGAGAATGTGGAGGGACATGTGTATTTCCAATCAGGTGACAGGGCAAAAAATCCTTCCTTGTCCCCTGTGAGTGACCACCACCACCTGCATTGACCCAAAAGGTGACCAGGAAAGAAGGCAAATGCCAAATGGGGAAAAGTCTTATACACTAACTCTGCCCGGTCGCCACATGTGCCACAATACACTCTCATGGCACTCTATGCCTTCCTCAATCAAACATGGCACACAAAGCTGGCCTCACCCTTGCCAACAGTAGAGCTACAGAGGGGGAAACCAAGACAAAAATATGCACAAACATCTGTGCTCCCTTTAAAATAAGAATCTTTTGCAAATCAACATAAAAATGGGGGGAAATGAGTTATACTTGATAAATGTTCAATGTTATAGAAAGTGAAATAGACAGACTCTCCAGCAAACTCAGAGTTGGAACACACTCACTCACACATGTATATACATACATATGCGTCGCATAGTCTCTCCGCAAAATTAAAAGCAATCCTAACAATAAAACCTCCATAAAAACAAACATAAACAAACAGCCGTAAAAAGAGAATTGTAAAACACAGCAGTAAAAGAGTGCCATAAAAAGCAAATCAGCAGAAGGAGCGACAGGCTAAACAGATATGATCAGAAACTTTTTTTTCCTGGTTTTGGAAGTGGAGGGAGGGTTTTTCACTTAGGTAGAGCGCTCTTGACAACTTTGCCAAACGAAATGAAAGTTGGGACCATGCAAATCTCCTTTGGAGGACTATCAAGGTGCTGAGAAGAGCAAAGGAATCTGGAGTCCTGTTGGTAGCTTCTGGTTTTGCAAATGCCCCTATGGAACCAGTTGGATATTTTTTACCAATGTGGATTCAGTTCAGGGTTGAGGCATGTGAGTTGCTCATGCAGCACCATTGCACATGGATGCAAAGTGTGCATCAATATCCATGATACACTGTGCAAGTAGGGCCATACACCTTGAGCTGGGCATTCAGATCCATAGTTATTTGTGGGTTTTGAGGGCTATGTGGCCATGTTCTGGAAGAGTTTATTCCTGACGTTTCACCAGCATCTGTGAAATCTCTGAAGATGCCAGCCACAGATGCTGGCAAAACATCAGGAATAAACGCTTCCAGAACAAGGCCACATAGCTCCCAAAACTCACAAATAACTATGGAGGCCAGCCATGAAAGCCTTTGACTTCATGTTCAATTCCACATTTGGAGCCTTGTTCCATTTGCACTACATTGCCATTCAACATAAAGATTGTGTGGGAAGATCCAAAGGTGGAATCCTGTTGGGTCTTACACACGCCTAAGTTCCCCTGAATGGATATCTGATGCAAAATAGCCATATTCCATTCAAGGTGGGCAGAGGTGCAACATGGAGATGCATGCAGAGGTGCATTGAGTCTCAGCTGCACAGTGGTGCAATTCATTCACAAGGCAGCATTTGATCACCGTTGCATTACTCCATGAATCTAACATTATGGTCCCTCTCCTAACTGTAGCATCTCAGCCACTGTGTAATTCTGCACGCAGCGATTCCTGCTATGGAGCTCCAGCGCAGGATCCTGACCTCTCATTTCTTTTCTGCATCCGCCACTCATTTCTCCTGGCTGCAAAGAAATTTCACTAATGTCTCATTTATGGATGTCTCAACACAGCGAGGGAGCCTGCCAAGGATTCTCAAGTCCCCCTGAGAGATTTCACCTCCATCAATAAGGCATCAAAAGCGATTCTCTCCCGTCATGCATCGCACAATGGGTACAAAAATATCTCTTGGATCCCTTTTCTCTTTGCAAAGTTAAGCACAGAGAGAAAGAGAGAGAGAGAGAGAGAGAGAGGAAGCAACGGAAAAGCCAAGCTCAGTAAGAAGAAAACAGCTGATCCAATGTTTTAATAGTTTCTGCAACAAGATTTCCATGATCATTGTTTCAAATTTTCAACAACTGCAGAAACCATGCTAATAAATGCCGATATTTTCCCCTCTCAGACTCAAAAAGAAGAAGGAAAAGAAAAACCCTTGGCTTCTCTTTTCAAGAAGGAAATATTTTGTGCTCATGAGGATGAACCAGAAGGGCATCCACATTTGACGTTTTGATACCACTTTAGCAGCCATAATCCTGAGATAATCCTGAGATCATTCTTTATGGGATACTTAGAATTCCCTGCTAGAGAATTTTAGTGCAACTGAGAGTTGGTTACAGTAATGACTCTCAACTTTTGATCCTTTGGGAGTCTTGGGCAGAGGCCCCAAGGATTTTGGCAGTTGGAGACCAAAACATCTGAAAGGCCAAAGATCGAGAACCAGTGGAAAAACACAATTGCCAATCCCTCACGTCAGACAGCCTCTATAGATCAAGAATGCACTTGATCTTTCCTAATCCTCCTCTCAAAGCTAGGGAGAAATACTTTTGCAAGTTTCCTCCAAGCTGCCAGAAAGTCTTCAAAAACCACACCAGTTTCAGCGCCTATTCTCAATCCGGGACTTAATCTGCGCAAAATTCACATGTGGTCGTTTTGCACAGAAGATTCACATGTGGCCATTTTGCACGTAGACGATACTGTTTCTGTGCATAAATGGCATTTTTCTGTGCAGAGGGGAAAAAGTGTCCTGCACAGAAAAGTGCAGTTTTCTGTGCAAAAAATAAAATTAAAAAATTCCACCTGCAAATTTTGCACAAAATGAGCTCCAAACTCATTATTCCCCATCTATGATTCTTATCGTCGACTTCAAAAACGAGTTTTGCAACGTCTCTGGGTCTCTGGAAAGAAGTGAGTAAAGCAAAGGGGGGGGGGATAAAAACGCCGACGGGGAAAGCCGGGGCCCTACCTGTATATTTTATATCGGGTTGTAAATCCTTGACGATGTCTTTCCACAAAGGATAAGTAGCTCCGCGCGTGGTGGAAAGGCCCCCTGTCTGAAATAAGCCAATCAAATTCCTTGGAGACATGTTGGTTGGTCGCAGCGGGTTCCTGGGAGGAGGGCTGGATTGTGATATGGTCCCATATAAAGAGGAAGTAGAGGAACTCAATAAGCCTCCAGTTCATGCTTTTCTGTCTGCCTTTTTCCTCTCATTCTTGCTCCATTCTGTGGAGTCCTGTGTGGGAAGGAAGGAAGGGAGGGAGGGAAAGGGAAAGGAGACAAAAAAACAGAGACACAAGAGAATTATTCCAATGAACTGCAGGAATGGGGGAACAGTTCAATTGCAATGTGGAGTCGAAGGCTTTCATGGCCAGCATCCATAGTTTTTGGTGGGTTTTTGGGGCTATGTGGCCATGTTCTAGAAGAGTTTATTCCTGAAGATGCCAGCCACAGATGCAGGCGAACACGGCCACATAGCCCAAAAAACCCACAAAGATTTTGAGCTGCCCTTCACTTTTTTGTAAGACATTTGTCAAGAAAAGTGGGGTACAAATAAATATATACTACTTACATCCCTAACCAAAACGGAGGCAAGTAGAATACATAGCATGGCCTGCAAAACATGGTTGTCCACCTGTTTTGACTGACAACATTTTTGTAAGCCACTTTGAGTCCCTTGCCAGGAAAAGTGGGGTACAAATAAATATATACCTACTTACATCCCCAACCAAAACTGTCAGTCACAAATATAGGCAACTAGAATACATTGCACACAGCCAGGCCTGCAAAACATGGTTGTCTACCTATTCCAACTGACAACTGTTTTGCAAACCATTTTGAGTCCCTTGTCAGGAAAAGTAGGGTACAAATAAATAAATATACATACTTACATCCCTAACCAAAACTATCCCTGGCAAACAGAGGCAACTGGAATACATAATACACTGCTTGGCTCACAAAACATGGTTGTTCACATATTTCAACCAACAACTCTCAATAATTCCATCCACATTTGACCCACGTTTGGAGGTTCTTTACTATTTCGGTACATCCAGGCAGCTGAAAGTTCCCCAGTTGGGATTTATAATCTATTGCTTTGTTTCCATGTTTTACTCCTTCTTTTGCCTTTCAGTTTTCTTGTCCTCCTCTCTCTCCAAACTGCATGGGGGACACAGCTCCAGCCACACTGAATATGCTGCCCTATGACACACACAGCTACTATCCACTATATTTCAACACAACCTCTGGTGACCTGTCTCCGAAGTTCAACACCCAAGATAGGCAGCAAAACACACACACATACATATATATATATACACACACACTGGGAGTGAAAGACATAATCGCTCACGTTGACTTGGGTGGAAGGGAATGGCATGTCTGCGTTGATGGAAACAGGCGTGCGGTTTAATGAAATGAAAATAAAATGGCCGTTCGAAGGGCTGATGGATCATGAAAATGGACACAAAGATCGATAAAGGAGGCACAAAGGAAAACAAGAACCAAATTAGAGAATTAGGGGCTCGAGGAATACAGCAAAGCTGCAGAGACAGTGACTGATCACAGAATATATGAGGCCAGAGCAACAAGCTGGCCAAAGGCATTCTGCTGCCTGAAGCAAATGACAAGTACAAAAGCAGACAATGCCATAATGGCAACAGAGAAGAATTCCCCGAAAGCTTGCTTAGGATGTATAGAGCCACACAGTTCTTGGCCTTGAACCTGCCAATCCTCTCTCACTGCAAAATGGTAGTCTGGTCCTACTGATGGAGCTTCAGAAGGTTACAGGTGGCGGTGGGGATGGTGGTGTACCTTCAAGTCATTTCTGATTTACAATGACTGAGGCGGAGAGAAGGTGACTTGCCCAATATCACCCAGTGGGTCTCATAGCCAAGATGGGATTCAAACTTTGGTCTCCAGAGACTTAGTCCAACCCTCCAAGCACTCTGCCATTTGAGAAGCCACATGTTAGAATATTGATTTGTATGTATATTCCATGTTTCACTATAGACAGTTTCCGTACACTTGCAGTTTGAGCTTCTCTCCCCTCATCATGTTTGGCACGTATATGGCCTCCAGAGTCTTCTATGAGCAGGTAATTGGCTCCCAGCAGTATAGTGTAGTGGTTTGAGCAGTGGACTATTCCACCACTCAAGACCAGGATTTGAATCCCAGCTCAGGTATGTAAACCCACTGAATGTCACACTCTCAGACTACTCAGAGGAAGGCAAAGACCTTCCTTACCAAAAAACCATGATGGGTTCACTTTAGGTTTGCCATAAGTCAGTAAGGACTTGAAAACACACAACAACAACAACAACTACTACTACTACTACTACTACTACTACTACAAGATTAATCAATAATAAATGACAGAAATTACAAAAACTCTGAAATGAATGTAAGAATGCAAAGACGAAGCTGGCTCTCCCTTGATATCCGTAAACAATTGACTTGGTACATTTGGTCAGCATCATTTCCAAGGCCCACATTTTGTTCCAAAGACCCAAACCAGAAAAGTTAAAATCAACTAAGTTGTTGCTTATGGTGTGGTTTTAACAGAAGAAAGAAGCTCAGCAATTGGTGTTAGTACTTCAACTTTGCTACAGCTGTACAACCTGCCTCCAGGGAGAGAAAGAGAGAGATAGAAAGAGAAAGAGATGGAAGGAGGGGCTGGAGAACATCCTGAAGGGCACAGAAAGGAATGAATCAGCAAAAGGATTGGCGTTTGCTGTGTACAAAGTGGGTCTAGGAAAAAAAAGCATGACTATCTCTCTCTCCACCCGCCTTCAGTTCTCATTACAAGAAATGGCACCATTGAGACCATACTTGCAATTCTCATTGCAAGAAGTGGCACCGTTTCCAGAGTCCCAGACAGAAAAATGACCCTAGAAGGGGTCTTAACCAGGGTCCCTAGATCTCAGGGTCACACTCCAAAGGCTGAGAGAGTGTCACCTGCCCAAGGCCACCCACTGGGGATCCAAACCAGAGTCATAGTTCAACATTTAAACCACTGTGCCATGCCAGCTTCCTCTACGTAGAACTAGGGTAGACCATGAGATCCTTACTACAGAAGATAAAGCTTCCTTGCCTCTCTTTCCTCCGTACTGATCTTCTCCCCAAGTCGCATCTATCCCCGCTGAAAGCGGACAGGTAATTCCAGCAGCGTCTTGGACCCCAAGTATTAATGCTTTGATGTGGCTCTGTGCAACAAACCAGATGGCAGCGTATTCCCTGCCAGTGTGTGAGGCTCGCTTTGCCGTGAGCACCTGCAACCCCTGTCTCATTGAATATTCTGAGTTGCCTCTGATTTTACTCCAGACGTCCTGATGCAGAAACCTATCCAGATGAATGAAACCCCCCAGACAGTTAAGCCTGTTCCCATTCTAGACTCCTGACAAGGAATTGTCAAGAAATATCAATGCCTTTGTCTTCCGGTTCACAGAAAAGGAGTTACAATTCCCTTGAAGCAATGGGTCAGTTTCTGCAATGACATGGAAGGTAGATTCCTTTACATCCTCTCATCCTCAGCTTAAGAGGAGCACACATTACACCGAAAATGGAGAGAGCTGGAGAAAGAAAGGCCACATGTCTCCATCCAAGGTGACCCAAGTTCTGAGATTTTAAGTGAGGACTTTCTCTTGGTCTCTCCACCTTCACCTGTATGGTTGGTGAGGATACGGAAGAGTCTTTTCCGTGCCTGATCCCAGAATGTGCAGCTCCCTCCAAACTTAATTATTTAGGTAGGCCTAAATAGCTTGCAAACTGTATGTGTGTTGTGTGCCTACAAGTCATTTCCAACTTACGGCGACCCTAAGGCAACCCTATCATGAGGTTTTCTTGGCAAGATTTGTTCAGAGGGGGTTTGCCTCTGCCTTCCCCTGAGGCTGAGAGCATGTAACTTGTCTAAGGTCAACCAGTGGGTTTCATGGGCAAGCAGGAATTGAATCTTGTTCTCCAGATCCCTCTCAATATTCAACTTAAGATATGCACAGGTCATTGAGGGAGCATCTATACAGTAGAATTAATGCACCCTGAGTGCTGTAGCTCCATCCTGTGGCATCCTGGGATTTGTAATTTTGTAAGGCCTTTGGCCTTCTCTCCCAAAGAATGGGGGCGCCTCACAAAACTACACATCCCAAGGTTCTGTAGAATGGAGCCACAGCAGATAAAGTGGTGTCAGACGGCATTATTCCAGATGTTTTAGACTGCAGATCACATCATCATTTGCTATTGCCCATGTTGGCTGGAGCTTCCAGGAAATGACATCCAAAACATCCTGAGAGACAAAGTTTGCCCATCGCTGGTTTATCCCTTCATTTTTGTTAAAGATCTTTGGAGATCCTGATCAAGAGCATTCTGAGGATGGACTGCCTGCAAATCTAAGGCTCTGTATGGCCCCCAAGGCTGTTTCTATGGCCCTTGTATCCTACAGAGCCCCAGAAGGAAAAGCAATTTGCCTCTTCTAGAAGCCTGCAAGCAATTGACCTCCTGAATTGGTCGCAGAGTCCCTAATACTGTTGGGCATTAAAAAATACCCATGTTTCAAACCCTGGCCACTTCCCTCTGGACGCTGCTTCCATGTTTGGAGGAAAAACCAAAGACTTTCGGCCTTGTATCTGTCTCCTGGACAGGAAGAAGGCTTCCCTTCCAGACCCCATCTAGAAATTGAAAACTCCTATTCCCCTCCCTCCTGCCACAAACAAATGAAGCCTTGCAAGGAATCTGTGGCATGTAAAACTGAAGTCACTCTGCAACAACAACTCCAATTTCCACCTCGGTCCTGGAAGAAGCCTCCAGTACAGCCTATGGCAGGCACAACATTTTCCCTCCTTCTCTCTAGGCTTCCTTGTCTGTCTCGCTCCACATATGAATTATGGATACGGAGCCACATCCTACCTTCACACCTGCCTCCCCTGCATCTCTCCGACCCCTGCAACTAACCAGCAATTCACACCTGTATGGCTCCTTATCACAGTCTCCCACCTGGCCATTATATCTCCCCCCTGATGCCATGCCCTGTAAGTGGAACACTCCTTCATTCTTAAGTGGCATCTTATCTCGGCATTTACACCTGTCTTGTCAATGGCAGCGGTGTTCGTACCCGACAGTGTCTCCCCCACTGCTTCCGATCCCCCCCCAACCCACTCCGCTTCTCCTCGCCATCTGATTCTTGAAGTCCCAGCTCTTGCCTTCTCTGCAACTGCTTCACTTTCATCCTTTCCCATCTGCTCAGAACAGAAACTTGATGCTCCCTTCACTTCCATACCTCTTCCCATTAGTATTCTCTTTCTATGACTTTGCTTCCTGTAGCAGCATCACCTTTGAATCTCATCTCAATCTAGACTGAAGAGGTGCCAAAACTGAGTCCTGCATTTGGGAACCTCTTTTATAAGCACAGTCAGCCCTCCACATTTGCGACTCTGACTTTTGCAGATTTGATTATTTATGGTTTTGATATGTTTAAGTCCTCCAGGGCAATTCTGCTGGAAGTTGCCCCTAGAGTTATGCCAGAGATCCTAAAATACTTCTCTGGGCATTTGTAGGTCCTCCAGCATGATCCTATGATCAAATTCTGGCAGGAATTGACTGCAGAGTTGACCTGGAGAACCTGGAGATTTCTAGAGTGGTGGAGGAAGAATTTTATTCATCCCAGTTGACTTGGGCAAAAGCAAACTGCTGTATCCTCTTCTAGCTTGTCTATTCTCCCCATGCATCACTTTTTGCCATCTCGACCCCAGTCTTGATGTCCCTTGGCCACACGTGTCCCAGATTTCACCCGTGAAATGTTGGCGGGTACGTTTTTGGAATGGAAACCCACAGGGTGACCTTGGTTAAGTCACACTTTCTTAGCCTCAGAGGATGGCAATGGTAAACCTGCTCTGATGACACTTACCAAGAAAACCCCATGATAGGGCTGCCATAAGTCAGAAAAGACTCGAAGGCACACAACAACAACAACAAGTACAATAATGTTTCTGTTGCCTAGCCTTTGGCAGGTTGTGCATGCCTATAAACATATTCCAAGAGATGCTGGGTGATGAATGTGAATGTGGGTGAGGATGGGCTGTTGATGTCTTAAAGATAGCTGTTCCTGGGAAGAACATAATATAGAGCAGCCTTCCTTCCAAATATAGATTCTGTCAAAATCCTAGCTACTAAATTCAGCAAACAAATCCTTACCCTTCCCGTTCCCTTTCTCTGTCACCTCTCCTTTTGATCAGAAGGCCTTGGGGCAAGGACTTTCTTGTTTGCATTAATCTTTCAACCAATCCGGGAGCCTTTCTGGCTAAAGAGCAGGGCAGGAGGGCTTTTGCAAAATTAAACACGAAGCAAATCAATAAGCAGCTACCTGCCCTCCGGCCTCAAAACTCTGACTGTGCAAGCAAATGTCACGGATGGGAGCTGGCTCGGCCATGAATTGCATGGTTTCCAACATTTCGGAGATAAAAACCAGGGCCCATGTGGCCAAGCAACATCAAAGTCCAGTCAAGACGACAAAAGTAATGGACAAAGAAGGACAGATAAGCTAGGAGAAGCTGCAACAGCTTGCTTTTGCCTGAGTCTACTGGGAAGGGCAAGATTTTCTCCCTTCCTCTCCTCTCCTTACTTGCTGAGTTAGCAACTGCAAAATATCTTTTGCATTTTGAAGACAGTTTGCAGAAACTGAAACATAATGAGTACAACAAGGAGGACATGGGATGAGGAGAGAGATATGGGGACATTTTTAATGCAGCTGGGGGGAAAATAGGATGACAGAGGACTGATCAGGACTGTGCCTGCCACAGGAATACCTCTAGCTGGCAGCTTCCATGTCAGTGGGTTGGCGAATCCATGCCAGGCTTTAATCTCAAGGAGGTAAAAAGGTGAACATATCTTGGATAACTCCAAACCAAATTCCAGAGTGGCTTCACACAACCTCTGATTTAGAAGCCACTGGTTGCCACTGGTTTCCACTTTATAATATGTCACACTGCCAGTCCTCCCGAAGAGGGGATGAGAGATATGTTTTGTCATCTGAAGGACAAGGAGATGAGATAATGAAACTGGCTAAATGGGCCATGTTTAGGATGGTCCATGGTCAGAATGACCTGCATGTTCCTCCTAGGATAGTCATGTGTTGGAGATATCCTCTATTTCAAGAGTGGACAACTGTCCCAGTTCAGATGTTCTTGGTCTGCAAATCCCATGACTGCTCACCACTGACCACACACAGCAGGTTGATATGAGTTGCAGTCCAACCACCCCTGGAAGGCCAAACATTCCCCCTTTTTATCTAAAGCAGTGGTTCACAATCTTTGGTCCTCCTAGTATTTGGGGTTCTGCCTCCTAGAACCTCTAAAACCCATTTCTTATGTTGGCCTGGGTTCTGAGAGCTGAAGTCCAAAAGCATCTGGAGGTTTGAGAACCACCAATTTAAAGTAAATCAAGGCTGTCTGTTCAACATCTCTCCAGGGTCTCATTTGAGGCCTTTTCCATCTCCTCTGATCTGCTACTTTTAGTGGGAGGTCCCCAATTCAATCTGGGACCCTCCGCATGTGAAACAGGCCCTCTATCACTGGTGACAGTCCTTCTGAGCAGCACACCAGACACCCAAAATAAATAAATAAGCAAGCCGCACCTGATTTACGTCTGTGCTTAAAAACTAGGGCAGCACACACTGTTCCGAGCAAATTATCGCTTGATTCGCAGTTGCAACTGTGAATTATTTCTGCCGAAAGTATTTTGTTTCAGCTGACATCAGGCAATGGGAAATTTATATCTGTGGCAATGCAACAATCGCAAAGAGATGAACAGCTTCTTGGCTTCTGCCCAAACCACAAGTCAAAAGCCTGTCATCCAATGGCGACCAAAATGAACCCACCGTGGAGTGGAAGGATTTAGAAAAAGATCTTCTGGTGGGTACTGAACATTCCTAGGGTGTTCTGGCACTTCTTAGCATGATATCCAGATGTGCATCAGGAAACATGCCAATGGGCATGAGTGGCCATTTCGCATTGGGTCATGACACATAATTGTTCCACTGCTTCTCAACAGATCCCTCTACATTACAATGTCACAGCAGCCCCTAGGAGAATAGGGATGTTACAAAACTATTAAATTCAATTTTGCACATAGATAAGGCCATTTATGAAGACAAAAGTCCCAAGTACAATGCCAGCCAAGGAGGAGTCGGTGTTCTCCTGAAGCAGCCAGCCATTTTGGAAGGTGGAAGGTGGGCTCCTTGCTGGCACCTTTTGGATTCTGCCTGAAGCAACTGCTTCATTTCATCTTATGGTAGTCCTGTCCCTGGTGAAGAAAGCCATCCCCTGCCATCTTTAGATTTCCATTTGGTGCATGCAAAGAAAGGAAAGACCAAGAGGGGGAACACACAACACGTTTGTCTAGTTTCAGCAACTGGGTCCTCTTACAATCTGCAACGCAACCCTCCTCCTTAATTACAGAGCGCTGAGCAGAATTAACCGATATCAAGACACTGAACTTTTATGGGTTTCACTTTGGTGGTGCTTTTATGACCTCCCACGGCGGGGAATTTGGCTTCTCCTCCAGACGGATGCTCTTTCCTCCTGCCTTCCTCTTGAAAGGGTTTTTTTGGTGTTCCATTTCGAAAGGCTCTCTTGGCATCCTTCCATCCCAACCTTAAAGAATTTCCTCTCATCACCAGACATGCCCTCTAGGCTAAATAACAATATATTTTCCTCCCATTGTGTGTATGTGTTTGTGTGTGTGTTTCAAACTCATTTAATTTGCATTTCCACAGCAATGTCCCATTAGTATAATGGAATTACAATGTGTCTCTTCTTTTTTTAAAATTGCATCCAGTAACCAACGGCATGGCATTTGTCCGCAGATCCTCCAAGGGAATCAACAGTGGAGAGTGCCTGTAAGGGGCATATCCATTCTAGGTTTTGAAGGAGCTAGATACGATGTCAAATTCTATCCCCAAAATAGGTTCAGGAACTCCTGGGAAGCTTGGACTAAAAAACCCCGAGCAGATTAGCTGCTCCTGGTTTTAATCCAAACTTTGAAGGGATTGGAACCTAGCCTCAAAGTGTCTTCTGCACCTTAGATGCTTCCTTGAAATCTAGGGCTGAAACCCAGAATTCAGAACCAAAAATGTTGACTCTTCACATTGATCCAATTAGGTTGGCATTGGCACTAGGGCCTTGCCCTTCATTGCAGGACTGCTTTGCTGGGAGGTGTAGGGTAGGCCAAAATACACACAACCCTGCCCTCCAAATCATGCCATCCTGTCATTTGCCAGACCCTGAGACAGCAGCCTCCCAGAACCAAATAAACCAACACTAGCAAGATGAAGCAAAAGCATCATGAAATAAACATTCTTTGCAGATATGCCAAGGTTGGGCCAAGATTGGGCTGCTGACTGCAAGCAAACCCCAGAGTCACTTTTGTGCCTCCCCAAGGGTCAAAACCGGTCCCCAAATGCCCTCTACAGAGTATGTGGAGCATTTCCATTATGATGGATCCATTTAGCCCTAGGAGAGGCTTTTCTGAAATAGAAATTGAACAGAATTCTGTGAGCTGATGTCCAAACATTGTGTTCTCCTACCTTGACCCACCTGGTTTAAGCTCTTGTGAACTGACTTTGCAATATCCTCTCCTTTGCTGACTTCTAAGCCAAGAGCTGGCTGTCTTAAAGGCACACTCTGAAGAATATGTTTGTTTATTGCTACACAGTGCCACTGAACTATGAACAGATGTCATGTTGAGGATGGAGAAAGCATGTTTTCTGCTCCTCCAGAGACTAGGACACAGAGCAGTGGATCCAAAATACAGGAGAAGAGATTCCACCTCAACAATAAGAAGAAGTTCATGAGGTTAAGAGCTGTTTGACAGTGGAAGACGGTGCCTCAGAGGGTGATGGAGTCTCCTCCTTTGGGAATTTTACAACAGAGTCTGGATGACCATCTCTGTTGGGGATGCTTTGATTGTGTATTCCTGCACGGCAGACTAGGGTTGGACTGGGTGACCCTTCAGGTCTCTTCAAACTCTATGATTTTATGAAAGTCCACTCACCCAGAACTTTTCTTTGTTGGACACCATCTAGCAAAGACTGGATAGCCATCTGCTGGAAATTAAGCTATGGATTTCCAGCATCAAGCAATGGGTTGGATCAGCTGATCTATAACACAGGTATTCAAAGTGACAAGCCAAAAAGAAAACAAAAAGCAATTTAACCAATGGGCACAAATATGGTAGCAACCTGGCACACTGGGGCACAAAATGCAGTCACCCCACATTAGAGATCTTAAGAAGCACTATTTGACAAAACATTCTCCAGCTCTATGGTGTTTGCTAGACTGTTATCCCACCCCCTAGAATATGTGGATTCAGCTTTAAGAAGAATCAGAGACATTGCCATCCCTTTTTTGGCTAGCGGCTGAAATCTCACCCTCCCTGGCAGCCGCGCAATTAATGCCACTTGGCATCTGGTCTGCGAAAAGTTGCACCAGAGCCAAGGATTCAGAAGCCCCTACAAAGGTGGCATCCATCAAAGGACTGAGTAGCCAACCCACGTGAGAGCTGGGCAAGGGGATCCTGAATGGGCTTTCATACAAAGGGAGAGAAAAGCCGGGCACCTTTGCTTCCTTCCCCGCATCACAAACACCGGTTGAATGAAGAAAAAGCAAGGAAATGGAGGAAGATGAATGTTAAGGTCGTGAGATGTCATGCTCTCCTTCGCCAGGAAACCAATCAAGGCAAGTGAGACAAAACCAATCAAGGCAAGTGGAGGAGAGAACAATCAAGGAGAACATCTCAAGGGGCTTCAGCAGGAAAGGGAGAAGTTCATCACAGGACGCAGGGACGTGACTTCCATGTCTAAGCTGGAGATACAATTGCTCCCAGGATTTCTCTCTCTCTCTCTCTCATATGTGGTAAATATGGGAGCAAGCTTTTGTCTTTGGATGCTGCCACACTGCAGAACCAATGCACCTCGACACTGCTTCAACTGTCATGGCTCTATCCTATGGAATTCTGGGAACGCTGGGGTCCCCACCTTTGTTCAGCATCAGTTAATTTCACTTGCCATCCCTTTCCTTTTAGATCTCACATTCTTTTTATCTGACTTTCCCAAGAAATTTGCAAGTGTTAATATGCTCTTTCTAATAAACAAACTGAACACTCAACTGTACAGGTCAAATTCGCATATTCCCATTATGGAGATCTCAGGTTCTTCTCAATGAATTTATGGAGACATCTGCAAGATGCTGGAAAGTCCTCAATACATATAGATATGGATTGATCTGAACAAGATTCTAATCTTAACATGCACTGAAGGCTATGGAAATATCATGTTCTTCTCATTGAATTCTTGCTATGGAGACCTTAGGTTCTTCTCATCGAATTTATGGAGATGTCTGCAAAATGCTGGAAAGTCCTCAAGAAGAAAAAATACTGAGCTGAACAAGATTCTCATCTTAACATGTACTGAAGGCTGGCTGAGTTTGGTTACTTATTCATGTATGAACAGGTTCTTCAAGTCATCCTTCTCGACTTAAAGCCCCCTAAGCAATAACCGCATTATCATAATTGTTGCATCTTCAAAATCATTTGTGACTTACAGCAACCCTAAAATGAACTTATCATGAGGTTTTCTTGGCATCATTTGTTCAGAAGGAGTTTCTCATTGCCTTCCTCTGAGGCTGAGAGTGTGTGACTTGCCCAAGGTCACCCGGAAGGTTTTCATGGCCAAGCGGGGATTCGAACCCTGGTCTCCCAGTGTCCTAGTCCAACTCTCAAACCACTACACCACACTGCCTCTCTTTATTATCATAATATAAAGGTGCAAAGCTTTCCATTCTCAAAATGAAAGTATTCACACCTCTAAAAAACCAACAATTTAAATATATAGATAGACAGATGATATAGATATAGATTAGATACAGAGATAAAGATAGAGATAGGAATGCAATTACTAATAACACAGAATGAAATTTTAAACAGAAGGCTTCCTTTCAAAACTTATAAGGATGGAGCTGCACAAACATTTGTGCAATTCTACCAATGTGGAGCCACCACTAAAAAGGCCCCGAGCTCCATATCCACCAAGCTTTTGCAGATAGACCAAAATGATCTAAATTTCAGATGGGTTTGGATCAGGTAGAAATACTCTGCCACCACGGAGGAGGACACATCCACCATGAAGGCCCTGGTGCACCTTGGAGGAAACTCTGCATGAAAGTGACTAAAATAATAGCAAAGCAGTGAGAGTTGCAACCACCTACTGCCTTGCTTGCCATGGAATGGATCTGTGGATCTGCTGAGGATGTCTCCCCTTCCAGAATGGACACCTTCCACTCAGCGCTAAACTATCAGAAAGTCCCCATAGCCCAATGCTCAAGTAAGAAGTCATGCTTAAAATAACACTAAACAGTCTCTGCAATCTCAAACGTATCCATTCAAAAGTAAAGGTCCATCAGGGAATGCTCTGGACGTCCTTTTTGTTCCAACAGGTTTGGGGGCACTAGCTGTTCCCAAAAGCCTGTTGGGATATAATGGTTTTGGCCTGCTTGCCTCCTGCAAGGAAGTGGCCAGTCTGGCCTCTCTAAGAAGGGAGTTTGAGAACTTGGGAGCAGCCACCAAGTAGGCCCTACAAGGTTGTCCTTTTGGTTGTGGTCTTCCTGGAAACATTGAGTTGCTCAATATTGGAAAGAGGAGAGAGGGTGGAAGTGTAGCCTAATCCAAAGGGGCTCTCCTTAAATATTTATGCTCAGTTAGGGCTGAGCCAAGAGGTGAAAAACAAGGCTACATCTCTCCATTACCATCATCACAACCCAATTAGACTAAGCATTCTTCAACCCACAACAGACAGGACCCTTCCTTGCCATATGAGGGCAAGTGAGCAAGTGATGGAAAGAAAACAGATGCTACTATGACCACTCTGCAGTCTTTGCTGTCTGCCGCCCACACAGCATCCGCTGCCCGAGGCAACTGCCTCCTTCTTCCAAATGACAGGACCGGCCCCTGTCTTTCCATCTCTAGTTCTAGCTCTGGAAAGGCATTAAAACCGAAAGGCGCTGTCAGTTCCACACAACCCTTGTCTCCCTCCCAGCCGCCCACACTCTTCTTTTCCCCCCAAAAAAGAGGAATATAAATAGCTCCCAGCTACAACAAGGCAATGTATATGTTGCTGATTTGTGTTGATTTTCTCCCCAGCTCACAGCCTGATGCCATCTCCTTTGCTTTATTGGAAAAATGGAGACGGTTGGCCAAACTGGGTGCCCACTCCTTTGAAAAAAAGAAGAGGCTTGAGGGGAGCGAGGTCTAAAACCAACAGGAATTGGAATGGCTTTGGCATACAGCTGGCATTGGCAAACCTTGTCTCCGAACCCCAGTTTAACAGAGTCGGAGCTCCCCCTTCTGGGAGACACAGTATCTTCATAGGAGATGCATTTTGCAAGACAAGAAGACCCCCTTTGGGTCTATATTTGACACCCCTTTCCCAAATAAGACAGTAGTGCATACACATTTTATTCCTTATGGGTGGAGGAACCGTCTTTCTATGCCCCTCTTAGCCTGGCGTCCCCTTCATACTCGGAAAATAATCCCATTTAATGTTGTTATCCCATAACCTTTCAATCTGCTTTGCCCTTTCTCAAGACATCTCCTGCCCTCATCCTCATTCCTTGTTTCCCAATACAGTTGGCCTTCTGTATCCATGGCTTCTTTAGCCATAACTTCAAGTATTCACAGCTTGACTATATATATATATATATATATATATATATATATATATGCGCCTTGATTTTGCTATTTTACATAAGGGACACCATTTTACTCTGTCATATTTAATGGGACTTGAGCATCCATGGAGTTCAGTATCCATAGAGGGTCCTGGAACCAAACCCCAGTGAATACCAAGGGCCTACTATATATCCCAACATCATGTCCTTTCCCTGCCTCAAAGCAAATAGATCTAAGCAGGCCATGGTTCAAGCCGTAAGGATTTTGAAATGCAGGAATGCTCCACCACCCAGACCTCTGGGCATGCACAGAGTGTACTCAATAGGAAGAGGCAGCTCTCTCATTCAGTCCAAATGCAATTTTCCCTGCTGTTCATATCATTTCCCAAAACAAGAAGCAAAGAAAGACTACCTAAAGTCAACTTCTCATGGAGGGAGAAAAGGAAGGGTTGGTTTACAGCCTTGAAGGCACCGGATCCTGTTTGAATGTAGAACCTAAGCGGGTTCACCCTTGGTTAGTCCTTGGATGGGAGGCCACCAACAAATACTAAGTGCTGTAGGCTCTATTTCAGAGGAAGGAATTGGCAAAACCACCTCTAAGTATCCCTTGGCTATGAAAGCCCTATGAAATTCATGAACCTGCCATAAGCCAAGCCATGACTCAAAGGCACATACGCATATCCCAAAGGCTTCAGATCCTGTCTCATTTCAGAAACTAAATAGGGTCAGTCGTGGTTAGTACTTGGATGGGAAACCGCCAATTAACACCAGGTGCTGTAGGGTGTATTTCAGAGGAAGGGACTGGCAAAATCACCTTTGAGTATTCCTTGTATAAGAAAATCCAATGAGATTGATGGGGTCGCCATAAGCCAACAGGCGACTTGAAGGCACATGTGCACACACATATTTCTGAAACAAGACCAGGACTGTTGTCTGAATCTCTATTCCTGCCTTAAGGAGATTATGCAGTTTCCTAAACAGCTTCCTCCACATACGCTCTCAAAAATTCAAGAAGGGGAGTCAGGATATGTCTTCCTCCTTTCAACACTGTACGGTTCATGAGCATGCACATCGGTAGCACTCTGGGGTGCATCCTTAAGTCTCAGTATTAATGCACACACGCACACAAAATGCATGTAGATACAAGGTATAACTCATCCTCCTTCCCTTGAGGCTGTTCTGGGGAGGGGGGGGAGAGACTTTCCCAGCATGCAAATATATACACACATCAGGAACACACATCTCTAAGCGCACACTTTCACACTCCCTTGCCTCTCCCGGATGCACAGAAATTGCTGTTTTCAGATGCACATTGCCACATTAAAGCTCCAAAAGCTTGCTTCATTTGCTCCCTCTTTCTGTCCCTGCAACTGGTGCAAGACAAAACGCTTGCACGTCGCCCCTGTCTCACCAACACAGCAAAATGTACAAGCAGGGGGACACACTCAATTGCACAGACACACAAGCCCAGCTCCCCAAAGGGCAGGCGCAGCTCACTCATATGCAACACGCTCCCTTGCATACCCCAACACAGTCTTGCTATGTTCCCAATATCACACAGGAGAGTCCGAGTTTCTCTTTCCACCCCATACATGGACCCCAAAAGCTATTTCCTAAGCTGTACCAACCCTCTCCTGTTTATCACAACACCAACACAACGCCAGGTGGACCCTTCCCTTCTTTCTTCCTTCCTGCAGCACTATCTCATCCTGTTTTCCCTGGGGTTCTGAGTACATGCAAAGTGCAATATAAGGGGAGGGGAAGAAGGGGGAATGGAGTGTGCAAAGCATTTTCCTACTGAGTGCTAAAGAACTCCCCAAAGAAACAAACCCACACATACACACACACCAACAGCTAGAGGGAAAACAACAAGCAAGGCACACTGCAAGGGAGGAAAGGAACTGGAAAGGCAATCCCCAATCTCTCTTTTTGCTGGCCACGAAGGTCCTGGCCATGATATATGTGCACATCAGTACACACATGCATATGCAATCGGACAATGGTACAAAATGTATCAGATCAAGCTGGGAAGGAAAATTGCAACCAGAAGATTGTGCTTTCCAAAGGAATCAACCCTATGCAGATGTGTGTGTTGTTGTGTCTGTTTGGTCTATGTACAAGCGGATCTTTGGTAACATTTGGGTAACATTAAAAATAGAAACTGTTCTGCTTTTGAAAGGAGTTTGCAGGTATCAATGTGCAATTGCCTGATGCGATAGTTAGGAGAAGCCTGTGTGCATCCAAGGAAGCATCGTATGGGGAGGGTTGTGTGTATGTGTGCTGTGAGGGGGAATCACAAGTGAAAACCCCTGTTTTAGTGCACTGGGGTGAAATGTTGGGTTGTGAGGTGGTGTTTGTAGGGAAGTGAGGAAAATATATAAGGAAACTTAATTGTACTGCATGCGTATCCAAGCAATGGTGGCGGGAAAACAGACAACCCAGGTGGTGTTTTATGTATGTTTGTGCATGTGTGTATGAGAGAAGGAGGCATTGAGGATTCCTCTGTGTAAACTCTCTCCAAAAGCCCAGCTTCTGTGGAATAGCCAGGGATGTCTTGATGCTTGCATAGGGCAAAAGACCAGCAGAATGTAAAATAAAATGCAAGGGATTCTCTGTGCGCCAGTGAGAGAAACAGCCATGTGCGTGCATGTGTGTGAATAGGCATACCCCTTGTGCATGGGTTGTGTAAATCAAAGAGAAAAAGAAAAAAGAGAGACAAACGCCACACTGTGTGAGAGAGACCCAAAGCGAAAGGACATCTGTGAGGAAAACTCTGGGTGCTTTGTGTGCTAGTCACAGTGTCGGAGAGGTGAACATCCATGCAGCAGCAAGACGTGATCAGCAGTGGGGCTGCATGCCTGTGTGAGCCTGTGTGTGAGAGAGTTGCGGGGGAAAGAAAGACACAGATTGTGCATGCATGTGTGTGCATGCAGGTCCATGACTCCCAACAGCCGGACGCCTGCATCTCTCCACACCAACCTAGAGTCTGTGCAAATTCTCCCTTTGCATCACCCACCCACGCCTCTGAACTCTTCACCAAAATCTGTGCAAAGCCCACCCTCATCTCTGGATGGGATGGGGTCCCACTCTTGCTTTTCCAACAGAGGTGAACAAATCCTTCCATTTATGGGATCTCACTACCAGCCTTCTTGCAACCCTGAGCTTTAAGTACCTAAGCTGTAGGTTCAAGCCCACCTCCCCATATCACTCTTTCGCATGCACACTAAAACTGTGTATCTGCTGCATCTCATCTTCCTAATCCTCTTCTCTGAATGCTTGAATCCTTTCGTGCATATCAAGTTCCTCTAGAGCATGGCGCATCCTCCACCTTTCACAAATATAAATATTGAAAGGACAACTGGAATAAAGTTGAGCATAATCTCTGCCTCCCAAAGTACCTCCTACCATCCTGGAGCTTCCATCCCTGATCTATGATGCTCCACATTCATGTATCACACACAGAAGATCTCTCATTTCATTCTAGGACAGTTGTGGGCTATTCTCTTTTCTCCCCAAGGAGTGGTCTGCGAAACCCAAGCATTTTGACTGACAAGCTTCTGGTTGTCACTCTGCAAACATAAAACGGGGTGATCCATTAAACCAAGAGAACACCATCTCCTTGGGGACACCCTCGCTCTTCCTCCCGGACTCTATTAGGCTCGGTTTTGATCAATATAAGCCTGGCACAGACATTGACACTGAGACAAGGGGGGTGGATGGATGCAATGGAGGGGGGGGGGGGAGATACAGAGATGCTGCAGTTTGTGGAGACATACAAACACCCATACACATATAGACCCAGCAAGGCTACACACCAGTCTGTCCGCTTGCTCACTCTCCCTTCCAAAGCATGGCCCAGCAAACAGAAGCATGCTCACCCAGTGGGATTCAACACACAAGTTGTGTCTGTGTGTGTACACATGTACAGTCTCTAGCCAGCTTGGAAGACTTTGATAGACACCAACACACACACACACATCCAGCAAAGCTCCACACCAGTCTGTCCCGTTCCTCGCCTTCCCTTCCAAAGAGTGACCAAGCAAACACAAGCATGCCACCCAGTGGATTTCAACACACAAGCTGTGTGTCTGTGTGTGTGTGTACACATGTGCAGTCTCTAGCCAGGCTGGAAGACTGAGACACAGACAAACACACACAAGGCTGGTGTGTAAGGCAGCAAGGAAGGTGCACGTACCCTTCCATCGCCTGTGCATGTCTCTCGATCTGAAAATACACCCAGAAAGAGGCAATTGTGCCTATGCTGCAGTTACACACCCTCAGTGTGTGACCGTACACCCACACCCCCCCCCCCCCCCACACACACACACACACACACACACACAGAGCAACAATCTAGATTCAGGACTGGATGCACACAGGAGCCTCCAGACACTGTGGCTTTTTCAATACCCATCAGAGAGACCACATGCAACTGCACATGGGCTGCAGTTACACACAATTTAAGTGCTACTGTGTGCACATATACACACAGGACTTAACCCTTTGCTCACTAAAGAGGGGGAGAGACTGCAAAGCAACGTGGCTGGGAGCTGATGCCCCCTACCATTTTAATTTTTTT
>NC_056528.1:14210789-14224930 GCF_019175285.1 Sceloporus undulatus | reverse complement strand
ATTTTTTTCCAGGGGAAACAAGAGAAGAATTACAAGCACAAAGCTTGGAAGATTTGGAGAGATGATTTGGAGCTGTTCTTAGGTGTCTTTTGCCAGTTCCTTCCTCTGAACAACAAGAGCCTAGAGCCCCGGGATTTCCTTGATGGTCTCCCATCCCCCGGGATGAGAGGTCCTAACACAAGGAGGACAAGCAGACCGTAGGACCTTCAAGAAAAAAATGTAGGATATGACCCAAATCAAAGCTAAAAAACATTCATAGAAATATAAAGCCATGCTTCTTCACCCTGCTCCAAGCAGAGGGCATTGTGGCATTCCTCCTACGACGAAAGTTGAAATGTAGGACACATCCGGAAAAGGAGGAGGATGTTTCTGGTCACCCTGCCCTCCCAAGCTGACCCTGCTTAGCTTCCAAGATCCGACAGGATCTAGTGCTTTTAGGCCCAATAAGTGGAGGGAAAGAGGTGTTTGGGGAGGTAGGTGAGTAGGTAGGTAGGTTGATGGGTTGGGGGGCTTAAGGAAAAGGAGGGGGATTCATCAGGAGATAAAGAGTTTTCCGGACCGAGGAAAGGAAGGTTGGAGGGAGGGGAAATGAACATGGGGGGGAGAGGAGGAAAGAGGGAAAGGAATGTGGTGGTGGATGTTGAAGAGCACAACCCTGAGAACATCAAGACCCATTTCCATCCATCCGACTCAGAATATGAAGACCCCCTCCATCCCTCCAATTCTGGGATATCAAGACCCTCCTCCCTCCATCTATTCATCCCTGGAACATCAAGACCCCCCTCCATCCATCCAATTCTGAAAACATCAAGACCCCATCTATCCATCCAATTCTGAGAATATCAAGACACCCCCCCCAGTCTATCCCTCCATCCAACCCTGAGAACATCAAGACCCCCTCCATCCATCAAGACCATCTATCCATCCGACCCTGAGGACGTGAAGACCCCCTCGCCACCCAACCACACCCTGAAAGCATCAAGACCTCCCCCCTCCATCCATCCAACCCTGAGAACTTCAAGACCACCCCCACCATCCATCCATCCATTCATCCATCCTTCCATCCAACCTTGAGGACCCCCTCCCCTCCACTGTCTTGCTTTGCTTTCCTTCCTCTTACCGGCTCTTATGCTCCTCTTGGGGGCGGCTGGGGGCGATGGTGGGGTGGAAGGGGGCAGCCTGGGCTTCTCCTCATTCGGCTGGGCAAAGAGGGGGCAGAGGCGCTGGGTCCACTCGGGGGAGGGCATAGTGGGCGCAGGGAATGGAGGCGAGGCTGGAGGAGCTGCTGCTGATGCTGATGCTGCTGGTGCTGATGTTGCGCAGAGAGGGCGCTGGGGGCTCTCGCAGTCCTTTTCCTACTCAGACGGGGAATCCCTCACCAACCCAGGCATCCAGAAGCAGAGAGATGAGCCCCTCCACCTTTCCGTTCCTTTCCTTTCTCCTCTTCCAAAAAATAATTATAATGAGATCTAGAGGCCACACCTCCAAAAATATTTATAGTGAGAGATGGAGATCGCTGGAGCTCAGACATCCGGCTGGTATTCCTCAGTCCTGCCTTGGCTTCTTCTGCCTTCCTTCTCCTCTTCCTGCCATCAGGTCTAATGATGCCTAGGATGATTTAGTTGTTTGTAATTTTGTAATGATAATATATATATAATATGGCTAGGCAAAGGCTTTCCTCTGCTCTGCTTCGCCTTCCTTGGATGGCTTCGGCTGGGAAGCTTCGGAGGCGAGAGGGAAGGAAGGAGGGAAGGAGGAAGGAAAGCAGGAAGGAGGGGGAGAGAAAGAGAGAAAGAGGGAGGGGGGAAGAAAGAGAGGAGGAGGAGAGGGGGAGCCCAGGCTGGGGGGGGCTTTGTGGGAAAGGGGAGGGGCTTCCCACACCAGGAGGGGGAGGAGGATGAGCCAGCCTGGGAAGGGAGGAAGGAAAAAGGAGAAAAGGAAAGGAGAAAGGGGGGGAGGGAGATCTGAACGGTGGTTTGGAAAAGAACCAAGGAAGGAGGGGCCAGGGATGGGTAGGTGTGAGTGGGTGGGTAGGCAGACAGGGTAGGTAGGTGATGGGGGGAGGGAGGGAGGAGGGAGGGCAGGGAGGGAGGGAGGGAGGGAGGGAGGGCAGGTAGGGTGGGTAGTAGGGTGGGGAGGAGATGAGGAGGAAGGTAAGTGGGACCTAGGGAGGAGAGGGAAAGTGGGTAGGCAGGTTGGTAGTAGGTTGATGGAAGGAAGGGTATGTAGAGGATGGATGGATGGATGGATGGATAAAAGATGGGGGGAGGGAGGGAGAGGGGATAGGTGGATAGGTGGGTGAGGAGGAGTGGGTAGGTAGATAAGGTAAGTAAGTAGGTAGGTAGGTAAAGGAGGGTGGTGGGTAGGTAGGTCCGTAGGTAAGTAGATATATGGAGAGGGAGGGAGGGATAGGCAAAGATGGGGTGGGGTAGGTATGGGTAGGTCAGTGTTGTGATAGCTCCAGTTGCATAGAAATCAGAAATTTCTGATTTCTGAAATCGGAAGTTCTTCCAAGTTTAAACCAAAATTCCAAAGAAGCGAATTGCAGAGCCGAGAGAAAAAGACGACGGAGCCAAAGCAATAAGGAAATGAATGAATTATTCTGCTGCCTCTTGTGGTTTGCTTATGAGATTTGTGGTTTTATTGTTTACGGCTTATTGTCCTCCATGAATGTCCCACAGTTGTTTTATTCTGTTTCGATTGCTCACCTCCTGCCATCCTTAGCTGCGTGGTGGATCCCTATGGAATGGAAACGCAGGCAGAAATATTTTCTATGATCCATAAAAATTTTACATAGACATCATTTTACTTTTATAATATCTTCTCTCATTTTTTTGGTCTCTCTTTCAAGAGGAGATGCCTTCAGAGCCTTCGTTCCTTCAAGCATGATGGCCTGGTGGTTTTGTCCCAACTCAAGTAGACCCAGTTGAGAAAGTGTGGTCTGGTGGTTGGAGCACTGAGCCATGAACTCTATGGACCAGGGTTCAAATCCCAGCTCTAAAATAGCTCTCTAATAGCTGTATGTTGGTTAGGGAACTCAAGAGCTGAGGGGTGGCATGTAGACAATGTCCTTTGGAACCATTGACAGCTCCAGAAATTGAGAGAACATGGGTTCCTAACATGTTCTACCTCCATAAGGTAGAGGTGGAAAGATGTGGTTTGGTTGGACTGCAACTCCCAGCATCCCTCATCATTGGCTACGCTTTCTTGGGGCTGCTGGGAATCACAATCCCCAAAAATAGAGGGGTGCATGGTTCCCGCCTCTGGCCGACAACAAAGCGGGAGCATGTCTCCCCATGTGCTCCTTCTCCATGTGTTTTGCATGTATAGCCTCAATAAAACATCACAGTGGAGTTTAATAATAATTTGAGGCAATGCCAGGATCCCTATTAAGGCAAGGATATTTTTAGGCCAAGGGAACGGTGACAAAATCAATGTGCAAGCGTTCCGGTTCTCCAGGACTTTTCGTCAGGCTCCGTGGCACGGTATTCAAGGTAAGGAAATTCAGACTCCACAGCTGTACCATTAACTAAATATTCCCTCCCTTCCTTCTCTTCCCCTTTGCTTGTTTTTTTGTTTTGCCTGGGGAGAAATTTGGGTGAGCTTGAATCCTTGCACATTACTTTGACTTTTGGGTTGACCTATTTTCAAGTTATCATAGACTGTTATTATTATTATTACTATTATTATTTCCCTATGTGCAACATGGCTGCTTTTCCTTCTTTCTTGTTCTTCCTGTAACTATGACAGGGTTAGGAATCATTAAGTCCTCTAGATATCATTAGACTTCAACTCCCAGCATTCTTTACCACTGGCTATGCAAGGAGTTGCAGTCCAACCACAGTCCACTTCATTCCTCTTAGCACAGGGGATCCTACCACCAAATGAATTCTTGGATTTTGGGCTGCTGCTCACCTGGACCTCTCTTCCTCCTTTCTGTCATAACTCTGTGTTTAGAAGGTCTCCTGTCTAGTCTCCTAGTTCTCTCATTCAGGTCAGTAGCTCAG
This sequence comes from Sceloporus undulatus, assembly GCF_019175285.1. Classification (NCBI taxonomy): domain Eukaryota; kingdom Metazoa; phylum Chordata; class Lepidosauria; order Squamata; family Phrynosomatidae; genus Sceloporus; species Sceloporus undulatus. Next base: position 14,220,923 of record NC_056528.1, on the reverse strand, counting down.
CTGCTAGATTCTAAATGAAAAAGATGTACAGAGCATGGAAAAATTGACAGGCAACCTAAAGTGACAGAATCATGGAGAGGGAAGGGACTCCGAGAGTCATCCAACCTTCTGCAGGTGCAGGTTATTGTTGTGTGCCTTCAAGTCATTTCTGACTTCTGGTGATCCTCAAGCAAACCTATCACCGGGTCTCCTTGGCTTAGTAAGCTTTCTCCAGAGGAGGTTTCTCATGACCCTTCCTCTGAGGCTGAGTGTACAACTTGTCCAAGGCCACCAAGCAACTTCCCCTGGTGGAGCAGGGATTCAAACCCTGTTTTCCAAGTATGTTACTATAACCACTACACCACACTGCTCCAATCTTCCAATACATCTGCTCCTTGCACAAAGCCTAAACTCCAAATTGTCCTTTCTACCCTTGAAACATCCCCAGTTTTGACAACCCATGCCCTTTCCTGTGCTCAGGCAGAAACACAAAATGTAAGTTGCATGCTCCTGCGTGACTGCTGCAGTTTTGTGAACCATGGTTTTGTGAACCATCATCCTTCCAGACCGCCTCTCTTCTGGAGTTAAGAGGAGTTTCCTAATGATGAGCTGCATGCTAGCTGAAAAGTAGTTCCAACATGTCATGCAAAACAGAAGAGTGATTTAAACAGAAGGGAAAACCCTCACACGCTATCATGGATGTGTTGACACAGTGTGTGTGTGTGTGTGTGTGTGTGTGTGTGTGTGTGTGTGTTTGCTACTGTTCCAACCTGAACACAGCTCTGTTGCTTCTGGACAAACTGGCACACGCTCAAGGTAGCATCAGCTGATAAAACAGTGCTGCGGGTCATGAATGCACAATGCAGACAGTGTGTAGCAGCAGCCTCCATTCATGCACAGCAAGGGAAAGGAGGAAAAATCCTCCCCCAAGTCCAATAGGCACATGATTTGGTTGGTTGGCTTGTTTGGCAGTAGAGAGATGGCTTGGTTGTTTCGAATTCCTTTTCATGTTGTCATTGCCCTTCATTTCGGCTCATACTTGTGGCAAGTCTATTCTAGGGCTTTCTCAGCAAGACGACAAGGTTATTAAGAGGAGATTTGCTGTGGCTTTCTTCTGAGGCTGAGAGAGTAGGATTGGTTCGAGTAACTTTTCATGACTGAGCAGGGAACTCTAGGCTAGAGGAGCCACATTGGAGCAAGCATGTTGTAGTTGTTGGTCCAGGACTCGAGGAGACCAATTCCTAGTCCAACAACTACACCATGCATGGTCCAATATGGCTCCCCTGTCCTAGGGTTTTCTTGGCAAGATTTATTCAGAGGAGGCTTGCCATGTCTTCTTCTTAGACTGAGAGTGTATGTCATGTCCAAGGACACTGAGTAGATTTCCATGACTGATTCCACCCTTCTTCTATTGGATTCCTAGTCCAGCTCTCAACCACTACATCAAGCTGGATTTCAACTCCAATTCAAGGCTTCCCTCTCATAGGGATTACCTGGCAAGATTTATTCAGAGGTGGTATATCATTGCCTTCCTCTAAAGCTGAATTGTCCAAGGTCATCCCCTGGGTTCCCATGACTGAACATGGATTCAGATTCTGGCCTTCCGGAGTCCTAATTCAATGCACAAACCACTACACCACACTGGTTTCCCAAGTACAATAAACCTGTTCAGTCAATTAGATTTCCTTACTTCTTATCTTGAGTTGACAGTGGAATGGATTGCTTCAAAAGGTGGTGGACCCTCCATCTTCAGACATCTTCAAACAGACATCTTTCAGTAGTTGCGTTTTCCTGCATGGATGAGATGGCCCTTCCAACTCTTATGAATCTATGGGTCTTATCAGTCCAACCCTTGCTCAATCCACAAACTCCAGCTAGAATATCCTCAGCAGGTAGCTGCCCATTCTCTTTTTGAAAATACCCAGAGAAGAAGATCCCACCATTTCTCTAGGTCATTGGTTCCATTGCCAAACGGCTCTTACTGTCAAGACGTTCCTTCTAATGTTCAATCGAAATCTGCCCTGCTGTAACTTTAAACCATTCAATCTGGTCCTATCCTCTTGGGCAACAGAGAACAAACCTGCTCCTCCTCTCTATGACAACCCTTTAGATATTGAAAGAGGGCAACCCTATCACCCCCACAGTCTTTGCTACACCAGGCTGAACATGCCCAGGTCCTTCAACTTGTCCTTATCTGTTTTGTTCTCCATACCTTGCGTGGTCCTTTTGGCCCTTCTCTGTCTAGGTTCTTCTTGAAATGAGGTGCCCACAACCAAACACAGGACTCCAGATGGGGAGCAGAATGTCATCTCATGGGGCATTGAGGTTTCACCGCACAAAACGGACCTCACCTGGCTAGGTTTCTCAAAGGGAAAGGTACACCAGTGACTCCTTTTAATGACCCAGCTGATTCGGCGCACTGCCTGTTATGCCTTTAACAGGCTTATGTTGCCATTAAAGCCTCCTGGATGGATCAGTGTGCATTGTGAGGGTATAACGCTGACCTAATTATCTTTACTGTGGATTTATTTAACAGGTTTATTTGAAAAGGGTTATTCTTTAAACGTCTGATAACCGGTTTGTTGTAACTCCTTTTAATGAGTCTCTCTCTCTTCCTCAAGGAGGCTTAAATTCCTCTCTCAGTGGCGCAGAGAGGCATCCGTTGCGCCGGTGAAAACCCGATTGTACTGTGTTTAGTCTTTGGGAAGCCAAAAAAGAAAATAAAATAAAGGTTTATTCTTACACTGGATATTCGTTTCACCAGGCGGCTGCGGAGGTAGGAGCCTCAGTGCCGAAGGATGTCTATTCAACTTTATCTTTTGCTGAAAGGAAAGGAAGGATAAAAGAATGATCACACTAATTTTATGAAGGGTGTGTGTGAAAGAGAGAGCACACACACTTATTAGAAATGTGAAACCAGGTAGATAGGAAGAACAAAAAGTATTGCTCTGGGAGATGGGCAGGCAAAACTTGTATCTTTTGGTTCCAATCCTACCAGGCCTGAATGTACCCTGTTTTCTTACACTACCCCATTACTTGCTTTAAAGCCTTGAAGCTACCTTGCACAGGTATTCTGTCCTTCAGTGTGAACAGGCAGGATTGGAAAGGGTCTGGCTATCCCACACTGGATGCACCTCAGCATTGAGATTCATTGGGTCCCTTGGATGTTTCAGTGCTTCAGTCATCATTCTGCATCCAGCTTGGGTCAGAAGTTGTCAGATGCTTCTCCAGTCTCCACACTGAAGGACAGAATGCCCATATCTGCCAACTCCAAGGCTTTAAGGTAGGTTGAAAGGAAGGCCTTGGATATTCCATGGAGAAGACAGGAACAACAACCCACCGTTGTTGTGTGCCTTCGTGATATTTCCAACTTGTGGCAACCCTACAGCAGAGCTATCATGGGATTTTCTTTCATGGAGTGTTAGGAGAGTTGCCCTTGCCTTTCTCTGCAGCTGATAGAGTGGGACTTGCCTAAGGTCACCCAGGAGGGTTCCATGGACAAGTGAGGATTGGAACTCTGATCCTCATAGCTGTGGTCCAATGCTCAAACCACTACATCACGCTGTCTTTCTGTCAACCCCATAGAGCCCAAAAATCACATACACGTGCATAAGAGTCACATACTTCCAACCTGAATTCTGGCCTCAACCTGTTTACTAATTCTCAATAGCCTAAATGCTATTGTTGGTATTAACTAGGGTACATCTACTAAAACAATGGGTTTGACCTATATGTTGTCTTATCCTTCACCAATTGGGTCTACTCTAGTTGAGATTAACCAACAGGATTCAGACCAATGAACCCAACTACCCTTTGGTAGTTTCCAAGCAGCGGGCAGAACCCTGATAAAATTATTTGTGACTTTCTTCAAAAAGAAACCTAGTGAAGAATTTCATCCCTATGGCCTATATCCAGTTGCTAAACCTCAAGTGGAGTAGACCTACTGAGTCACTGGCATTTATACAAATATTGACTTACCAAGTTCCGTTGATCCATGGACCTATGCTAGTTGGGACAAGCCATTGGATGTGGGACAAGGTGGGAATCGCATAGCTATCCGAGTGGTGTTTGGTTGCAATTCTCAGCATTTGTCACCATTGACTATGTCAACTAAAGCTGCTGAGACGTGTAGTACAAGACCATCTGGAGAACTGCACAACTGTTACACTGATTTAGACCTATTGCTTTGTTCAGAGTCACAGTGCAATTCATGTAAAAGGAAGTGGGGGAGAGCAGGAGGAGAACATTCCTCAACTGGCTGATGCGCCAAAGATAGAGCCAAGTGTGATGCAGGTGAAATACCTGGAGGCCCTTGGCTGGCCTCACCTCAGTGCATTCCCTAGGTGTTGCTTAGGAGCAGATATTGACAGAGGCAGCTCCACTAACCCTGCAGGGTTATACATAGTCTTGTTAGATCTTGCTCGGAAGCAGGAGGGATGGGACACTTGATAAATGGGTGTGGGGTCCTCCTTGTGGCTCTGGATAAACATCTCAGCAGCAGCTCTTTGAACAACTGACAACCTCATTCCTCGCATCTGCCCGACTTTCTCATTTCTATGATGTCACCCTTCCCAGTCTTGCTTATCTCTCCAGGGGATCTCAGAAGGTGATCTATCTCCTAAGGAACGTTACTCTTTCTTAACAAAGCTTGCAGAAAGGCGGAAGGTGAGTTGTATTTCATTTCCCAAAATTGGCACGTTGGTAGGATTTGAAGCTGTTGGGAACACCTCTGACTGGGAAGCCCTTGTCCCTTTGTTCCAGACTTGCCAGGAATGTTTGTAGGGTTACGATTTTGCTGTTCGATAGGGAGACCACTCTGTGCATGCTCAAAGAGTCTCCCTTTGCAGTTTTACTCCAGGTATTCTAAAATCAGAAATGAGGAAATGTGTGAGTTTCTCATTCTCATTTTTAATTTGTGACTCTAGGTGTCATTTTGCTGTCCCATCCCTTCACCGTTTGGGCATCAAAAAGGGTCACTATCTACCTTCCGATCACCCAGAGCTTTTCTGATAAGACTCAGGTTTTATGTTTTGCCCATCCCAGTCCCTGGTTTAGTTCCTTTCCCCGGAGGAATTAATTGCTTCTCGGAGGCCTCCTTCCTCTTCTCATCCAGGGTAGTCTCAGGCTGTCTGATTTTCTGCATCGTTTAGTTTCGGCGCATTGATTGGAGCCTGCAATCGCAGATCAATTGACGATTTCATAAAACTAAATGAATGGCTGTCAACATTTTAATCAGTGCAGGGTGATGTGTCTCCACTGACCTTCACCCTTTCCTTATTCTTTCTTCCCCCAAGCATGAGTCAAACGCCGCTTTTCCTCGGCCGGTATGCTTCCTCCCACCCCCAGTTCCCACCTCCTTGCTCTCACCGAGCATCACTATTTACAAATGGATTTGACTTGTGCTTAATTGGCTACAAGAGAGGGAAATAAATAATCTGGACATTTATCATTTCTTCAGCGCAAGCCACAATAACAGGAGCAGGAAAGAATTAATGCAGCGGTAGAGAATTGACCGAGAATCACAATCAGGGGGAGCTCAGGAGGGCGCATGGAGGGTCTAAGTGGTTTGAGCATTGGACAACAATTCTGGTGACCAGAGTTCAAATCTCTGTTTGAGCATAAAAACCCACAGGGTGACCTTGAGCAAGTCACACTCTCTCAGCCTCAGAGGATGGCAATGGCAAATGCCCTCTGAAGAAGCTTGCCAAGAAAACCCTATGGTAGGTCTATCCACAGAAGTCAAAGAGGATTTGCTGCTTTCGCACATCTACACAAAGCGACCGCTGTAAAGATCTCAAAGGCCTGCGTCACCTTATCCAACCCTTTGAAAATTTAAAGCAAAGGTTGGCATCTTTCTGGATCCTTTTACATGCTGCCCCACTCTCACGACTGTATAAATATGCTTTACGCCCGAGGCATTAATATCACTTGGCACTGCATCCAAAGAAGTGGGTCAGCTCAGGCAAATCTAAAAACTACTTAGGGTGCATCTACACTGTCGAAACGATGCGATTTGACATCACTTTAGCTGCCATGGCTCCATCCCACAGAAACCTGGGATTTGTAGTTCTGTGAGGCACCAGCACTCTTTGGCAGAGGCTAAAGGCCTTGTAAAACTACAAATCCCAGGATTGCAGATGATGGCACGGCAGCATTTGAAGTGGTGCCAAACTGCATTATGTCTTCAGTGTAGATGCACTGTTAGTCTTAAAGATGCTGCCATATCCCACCCTACAGTCCTGCCAGCGTTCTTAGGACTTGAATTGCTGGTTGTCTACTGGGCAAAGGAGTTTGAAAGATTGAATGTAGTTTAAAAGTTAACTAGACTGACCCAGACAAGCCCATCATTGCCACACCATTTGGGGGATACTGGGAAAAGTCCCTGCTTTCCAAGGCAGGTGAATTGCAGCAGAGTCCATGCTGGTAGGCACAGGAGCGGGTGAAAATTGGAAGTAAAGTTTCAAAATCCCAGTGCGATGAATCAATTTTCTGCCAGGCACAAGAACCTGTCTTCTCATTTCATGTCCCTCCATGGAGAGTAAGGATCTCTCTTGCTTTTGGCTTCTTCTAAAGGGGTTCAGGAGACATGGCGGCTGCCTCCAAAACCCCTCGAGGGCCGACATGATATATTAAGCGCAGGTGACTTTGAGGTCAAGTGAGCACCTGTTTGCCACCAGCCTCTGGCTCTCTTCGTAACATGGGAAGAATTTAATCGCTAGAAATGGGGAAGACACAGAGATCTCTGCAGGAGGGTTGCCTTTTCTCTGACATATTCAGGCAGGTAGCTCCTGGGCTCCTATCCTGTTGCTGGCAAAGAAAGAAGAGGAGATGAGAAGAACATTGCTGTCAAGGAACATCTAGACATGGATTTTGCCTCTTATACTCAAGACCCCACTGCTTATGGAAACAGCATAAGCATCCCTGTTGCTTCTTCTTCATCCTTCCCTGGGCTGGTGGAGCAGAACAGATACCCATGCTGTTGCCCATCATGGCAGCCCTTAGGTGAATATATGTTCTTAACACAATCCAGTTGAATTTTGTGCACGTCTAAGGTTATGTACAAAAATGGAAGATCCAAACAGAATGCCCGCCATGCTTCACATGCAACTATGGCTGATGGGTACCATTTCAGTGGAGCAGTGAAAGCACTTCAGGTTTTAGATAGCTTTAGAGGAGCTGCACTATCACTACAAAACAGGCTCCAGGACCTTAGATGGCTCCTTTAGAATCTGGAATGAAGCAGAGATTCACCACTCCACCGACATGGACCCTGAATCCATATTCACATGGCTCTTTATAGTGTTTTGGAAGCAATCCATTGGCATTACTATGCTTGAAAAGTAACACAGGTCCTCTTCTTAAGCAGCACATGGTCTTCATCTCACTGTTGCAGAATATATGCCCCTCCCGCCATCGGCTTGGACAGCTGCCTTCTAGTACTTTAAAATGATAATGAAATGGCATAAAAATCCCTCTCCAACAACATCAAAAATGTCCTTAAAATATATTCAAACTATAACTAGAAATCAGTGCTTGTTACCGCAAATGAGAAGCTTCCTTCCCACTCATTTTGTTACTTTTGAAATACTGTGCCTTGCCTCCTCATTTACCAAAAACGGAGTCGCTTATTGTAGGAATAATGTTACTTATGACATGGTATTTGCAGGCTCTGGGTGGATGGAGGGATGGAGAAAAAGAAAGAGAGGAGGCTATTTACTGCACCAGACGGTGGCAATATTCAAAGTAAAGTGGTGAATGCACTCTGCAATTTAGTCCAAACTTTAAAGGAGCTCTCCAAGAGATTTACCACATCTTCAAAATAGGTCCAGACTTCTGGATAGAGCTGGACAACTGTGGATTACAACCAAGAGTGGATTTGAAGTGGATTTTACCTTCCTTCTCATTCAATATCTTCACTAATATGGAAGACATTGGACTATAGGCTATCATCTATACACTTACTCAAGCGACTTGTCCTCCTCCTTTAGTTATGTAGCCGAGGAGGGAGGAAAAGTCACTTGAGCAAGTAGTTTCAAGTAACATGTTTGTGCCTCTTCAGGTGGCCAAAAAGTGGCCAAAGGGGGCATTAGCTCTGGCATCAACATTCTATATCCATGGATTCCTTATCCACAAATTCAACTATCCATGGCTTGAAAACATTTTTTGAGTAGATGAATTCCAAAAAGAAAAATAATAATTTTGCCATTTTATAGAAGGGATGCCATTTTACTATGCTGTTGTATTTAATGGGACTTGGGTATCCATGGATTTTTGTATCCATGGTGGGTTGTGGAACCAAACCCCAGCAGATATCAAGGGCTCACTGTATCTTATCTATCCAGCTATCTATCTGTACATCCATCCATCCATCCACCTGTCTATTAACCACATTGTGCAGCACCTTCATTACTTCCTTATATTCCTTTCCTAGAGAATTAGATAGCCAAAGTAATTAAAGGGTAGCCAAACTAGACTTTATACACAGGGAGTAAGTCGATGCCTTTCAATCTGCTGCTGAATTAACTGCGATCGATAACCCTTTTCTGCCTGTCCAAGGCTACCGCCATAAACCTCTCTTGGAAACTGATCAATGATGACCTTGAAAACAAGGAAGGGATGCTACTAGCAGCAAGGCCAAGAGAGAGAAAGACAATTGAGTAATCCCTTTCCCTGAACAGTTCGAGTCGAACCAATGTGGCACAAGATGTCCAGAATGCTTGGCCAAGAACCAAGGTGCAACATGTTTGTTTTGTTATATTATTATATAACAATTAGCCGATGTCTGAAAATGGAATGAGAGAATTGGATCTACTTTAGTGATAGATTTGTAGAAACCTAGAGTTGGAAGGGACCAACCCTCTGCCATGCACAAATACACAAATAAAGATGTCCATCCTACTTCTAAGACCTCCAAAGATGGGTTGCCTTCTTGTCTAGTCCAGTCAAAAAGTTCTTCCTAATGTTTCCTTCTAATTTGGTGTGATAGGATCACTCCTGGATATTAGCAATAACAAGCATGGGGCTGAGTGTTGGACCCCAACTCTGGAAGCCAGGGTTCAATTCCAGCTCAGCCGTGAAACCCACTGGGTGCACCTTGGGCAAGATACGCTCTCTCAGCCTCTGGGAAAGGCAATGGCAAAGCGCCTCTGAACAAATCTAGCCAAGAAAACCCCATGATAGGTTGCCTTAGGATCACCATAAGTCAGAACCAACTTGAAGGCACACAACACCACACACACACAACTCATGGTTTCATGAGTTTACTGTGAATGCAACAGATAGAAGCAGGATTCTTCAATTCATTCATGAGAGCTAGAAACACAGTGAAGCAAAACAATTAATAGATTGGAAAATGGATTGCTTCACAACCTCCCATTTCCTTGCATGTGTGGGCAGAGTTTATGGTGGTCAGATGCAAAGGAGGACAGAAGCACTGGCACCTTTAAAACCCATGTAAAAGAGTGGTTTTTATCCAATGCACTTCGTCCTGCAAACTGGCTTTCAAAGAGAGAGTCTGACAACATTGCAAATTTCTTCTTGAAACTGCAGAGAAAGAAGATGGAGATCTAAAAGACCAGGATGCTAGAGTCAAGGAAAGGGATGAAGCAACCCATTCTCAGTCCAGGAGAAAAGGGATTATCATTTTATCATTTTCATTTTTTAAAAAAGGTCCTTGTCCCATCTAACCAGCATCTCCAAAATGAGTAACCAATGAATCACCCGGTTTCTGATTCCATCTGTGATATTTGAGCTCGCAAAACAGGATCTGAAAATAAAGATGCTTTCGAGATGGATGTGCCCCTCTCTCCAGTAGATGCAATTTCGCCGCCTTAATGAAACACTAATTGGTAGGAAAATTCAGAAACCTCTTCAGTGCCATTCTAATTAAATTTCCCACTTTCCTCCCCCTCCTGTGACCCTGAAAATATATATATATATATATATATATATATATATATATATATATATATTGCTCTTGGAACTCAACAATACACTGTTTGTGACCCTTTGCGGGGGATGGAAAAGAGGCGGTTGGATTTAGGACATCTTCCCTGCTCCGAGGACCAAGTGGGAGGCAGGCTTCAAAAGTAATATCATGACTAGAGATAGATAGATAGATAGATAGATAGATAGATAGATAGATAGATAGATAGA
>NC_056528.1:14174609-14210779 GCF_019175285.1 Sceloporus undulatus | reverse complement strand
CAGATATTTCTCTGGAGTAAACAAGTAACTCTAACAACATGTTTCAGCAAAGAAAGCAGGGATACGCTATGGATTGGCCCAGTGCCATCCACTAGCAATTAAAACGTAGGTATAGTAGCAGTCATCAATAAACAGCAACCATTAGGATATTATTATCATCATCATCATCATCATAAAGAGTGATATTAAAACCAGGAACAAAGGCGTACAGGAGCATTAGTGTGATCATTGCTGTATCCAGGGCCAGTCTCTCTCCTGTCGGGAGTGGGTGGGTTTGATTTGGCGCTGGGTTGTAGTGCGAACTTGAAAGGAGCTATCTGGAGTGCTAAGCCCCATACTCTAAATCAGGGGTTCTCAACCGGTGGGTTGCAACCCCTTTGGGGTCGCCTAAGACCATCGCAAAATACATATTTCCTATGGTCTTAGGAACCGAGACAAAAATAATTTTATGGTTGGGGGTCACCACAACACGAGGAACTGTATTAAAGGGTTGCGGCATTAGGAAGGTTGAGAACCACTGCTCTAAATGAATCCTACCAATATGATTCTGACTCAGAAGAACAATCCTCCTGGATTGGGATAGTAGCATCTATCTCATACCCCCATTGGTTGCCACCTGATGCTTTAGGGATGCTTGGTGTTCTGAACTGAAGAAATCCAACTCAGGGGGCATGCAATATGTCCAGTGGCACTGACTCCCAAGTAAGCTGTGCACAGGACAGATTGCAGACTTTCGTATTCCTGGGGGGACTCAATGACCATTGCTGTCTTAATACTCCTCAGTGCGTGATTATTTAGCACACTTACTGTATGATTGATCATCCCTAAAGATGCTCAGGTACATGGGAATCTTGGAGGTCCAGTTTTGCCAGATCATTTCAGCGATCTCAAACCTCTGAAGCCCAGTATTGGGAGAGGGCTTAAGTCCTCCTGCCTCCATTTCAAAGGTCCAGCCCACTGCTAGTTGTCAATGTTGTTGTTGCGTGCTTTCAAGTCATGTCCAACTTATGGTGAATCTATTGTGGAGTCTTCATGGCAAGATTTGTTCAGAGGTAGTTTGCTGTTGCCTTGACCTGAGGCTGAGGCTGAGAGTATGTTGTTGTTGTTGTTGTTATATTTATATCCTGCCCTTTCCCCAAAACCGGGACTCAGGATGGCTGTGACTTGCCCAAAGTCATCCAGTGGGTTTCATGGCCGAGCTGTGAATTGAACCCTGGTCTCCAGGGTCATAGTCCAACACTTGAACCACTACACCATGTTGCCCCACTGCTATACACAAAACATATGCACATAATTTGTGTGCTGGCCTCTTGACTAATTATGAAGGAAAAACAGAAAAGTGTCTTCCAGAGTTGTGAGACGATCATGGAGAGACCGAGGAAACTGAGACAAAGCCCAGGCAGTTGTCAACGTCTTTCCATCCTGGGTGCCTCCAGAAGGCCTTGTGTTGTCAGCATCACCTTTTCTAAAAGGTAGCATGTCAGCATCGAGCCATTAAATGTCTCCGCAAATTGCCTTTCCTGCTGAGCATAATTACCTTAATTAAAACCCCACCTCAGTCTCTCGGATGCAAAAGGTTCGTGTAATTGCCGTGTTTGTTTTAATGATCTGGTTAGCAGCAGGATCGGAAAGTCCTTTGGCCCTTTGTATGCAGATGCTTTGGCGGTCCCAGGTTAATCAGGACGGAGGCGGAGGAAGCTGGCTTGTCAGAACAGCCTTCTCCGAGAACCATTTGTTGTGGCTTTCCATCATCCGCACTGAGGCTGACCTGCAGCTGGAAACATTAAACTTGGGCATGGCCAGCAGGAGGCAGTACAAGAGCAGGGATTAGGGATTGGTGGATCGATTGGTTTTCATTTCTCTCATATTTGTCCTCCCCATAAAGTTAAAGAAATCCCATAGAATTTATAGATATAGGGGAGAGGAGGAAAGGAATCCATTCTTGGCCAGGCTTCTGTTGACATCTTGTCACTGTGGGCCTTCAAGTCATTTCCAACTTACGGTGATTCTAAGAAGTTTCATGGAGTTGTCTTGGCAGAGGGTCAGTCATCCAGTGGGTTTGCATGGCCAAGCCAGGATTTGAACCCTGTTCTCTAGAGTCCTAGTTCAACACTCAAACCACTATGACACACTCACTCTCTTGATGTCTTATACACAGGCAAATTTGGCTATGGATATTGCTGGGCATTATGAAGAATGGCCAAATTCAGTTCAAAGGTGTGGAAGTGGAGCTGTGTATGGACCACCACATATTGCATAGGGATTGTGCATTGTATGTAGGTGCTTATTGCCCATTATGCTACATGCTCATCTGGATGTGCTTTGGGTTGCACATCTGGTGTCTTGCTCCATCGTTGCCATTTAATCCAAATTGCGTAGCACAATTGCTGTATAATTCTGCCTGCTGTTCCATTGGACAGTCATTTTTGCAATGCCCTAACACAATAAAACACTTTATATTGGCTGTTGGTGGCCCACAAAACTACAAATCCCAGGATTCTATAGGAGGGAACCTTGGCAGTTAAAGTGGCGTCAAAGTGCATTGTTTCTACGCCTTCTGTAAAATCATATGGAACTATCTCATTACCCTTTTAATATAGAAAACTGGCAAGTTGTTCCATTGGAATGGTACCACTTGCTTTGGGATTAGATGGCAAGAGGAGAAGTAGTGAAGTTCATCCCTGTTTGATTTTTCTTTTTGCACAAGGACATCAGTAATACATTGCAGTAAAATACAGTAAATGGATAGGTTTAGATGCAGAGACTTTGCTTTGGTTGTAATTAGATAAGCCCCCCTCCCCTTCTTAAGTAAAGTGCTGGCTAACCTTGATCTAAGTGGGAAAGAAGATAAAAACTCCAGATATCTACTGAGTGCCTCCATCAGTGAATAATAGAGCGAGCGATGTATCGGTAAGAGAGTTAAGAGAGTGGCGTTGTCGCGTGATTTACTGCTTCCAAATGGCTTCTCCTGCTCTGAAATGCTCTCTTAATTTAATAGACAAACATGGTAGAAGGAAGGCTCACCAGAGACAGGACTGATGGGATAAACATCAAGAGACGGAAGACCTGCTGGGAGAGCCTGCCATGCCCTCATTGAAATCGCAAAGCGCTGCCTTAAAATTAGACGTTGCTATGGAAAGCAATGGCAGAAGGCTATGTTTAAAAGGCGGTGGCAATGGGGTCTAGTACAATATTTCAGCATCAGGGCATCATTAGATAGCTAGGTAGTGTGGCTGAATGGAGCACGCACCCTTTTGTGCTTCCCGATTGCCAAAGCAAGCGCACTCCAGAGGCCCACCGATTCAGTGTTGCCTTGCAACCAGCTCTAAAAGCAGCTTTGAAAAGCCTTCAGTGAATGAGTCTTCCATGTTCATACCTTTGCGTGGAGGGGAGTTGACGTCACCGAGAAGAGACGGGTGGGAGAGAGAAGAAGACTGACCATGCTTAGCAAAACTAGGCATGAGAGTCTACTGCACCCGTAAGAATTGCCCCAAACGATTCTTGGTTGTTAGCTTGGCCAGCATTGTGAGAACAGCCCTATAAGTGAGTTCTGGAGGGCTGAAGGTGGTCACTTGATCCTGGCTCCAGTTCTTCCAATGCCTTGAGGAATCATGCCTAGTATCCTATATGACAGTTACAAATGCGTAACCTGCTATTATGCACTCATGTTATGGATTCATGATCCCTACATAGACCGTAGTTGAGGGGCTACAAAGAGACCATGCAAACCTCCCAATTTCCAGTTACCAGGAAGCATCCACTGTCATCCATGGGATGATCTTCTCCCTATCCTTCAAGATGGGAAGCAGTCAGTCGATGAACCAATCCACCTTCATCCAAATTATCTCAAGTGCAAGGTGTTTCTTTCTGTTGCAGTGGGGATCACTCTCAGGAGATGTTGGAAACTCCAGCCAGATTCTACCTAAAAATGGTACATAAAGATCATTCTGAGTGAGAAGGAGCAGACCCCCAGATCTTTCAGACAGTCTGGACCTAAGCCATGTTTTCTTTGCCAAAATGCACTGTCCAAGTGACATGAATTGCAGAAAGAGGTGGCTTTCTGAGTCAAGAATCCCAACCACTCTCTGGTATGTAGTATCTCACCCCAACATTTTGTTGGCTCTCTTCTATAAGGAGCGGAGCAACAAAAACAAAAACTGGGCCCACTAGAGAAACCAACTATCAGCACTGTCTCAAGTGCTTGGCCTCAACAGTAGCTATTTACACAGCAGAGTGCAGAAGCACAAATTCAGGCGCGTTACAGACCTCCTAAAAGCAGTGGTCTGCCGGTGCTGCTGGTTGCTCCGCGAAGGAGCCCTAGCAGCCAAACCGTGCGGCTCCCATGCGGAGCAAAAAAGAAGCCCCAAAATAGTGCTTCTTCCCACGGCGCGGTTATGGTGCACTCGCGACGTCATAAGCGCCACGCGACGTGCGGACGCTATGTGTCCGACACGTAATAATGGCGGCGCCTGTGTGTATAGGGCGCCGCCATTATTACACCCCCGTCACGTGCTAGGGGTGAGGCCGGTGTGGACGCTAGGTCCCCAGCCAACCCCTAGTACGTGATGGGGGCGCCTCAAGAGCCCATCTATAACGGGCCTTAGTTAGCAGCATTTGGTAATGTTGTACTAGCCAACCTTGAATGATGCACAAACACAGTTCAATTCCTCCAAAAGTCCATGGAAGCTCTTATCACTTGTTTCAATATGTACAAGTTATAGACAAACTCTCCTGTAACTCTCTCCAGCATTCACTGTCTGATATACAGGAATTCACTCTTTACAAACAATTCCCCTCTCTTCAACCCACATATGCCCTGGGTTTTAGAGCACTTATATAAGGTGGTGATTACTAAGGGTTGAAACCTGGTGTTACTTCGCATCTACAGCCATGCAAACTATTTTACGCAGTCGAAAAGGGACATGGTTCCCGATGCATTTCAGGGTGAATTTCAGCAGTAATTTGGACCTTGGTCTCCTGGTGTCTTAACAATAAAATCACTGCACCATACTGGCCCAGTTTGGTGCGCAAGATTTATTCAGCTTTACACCATTCTGGCCCAGTTCGGTGTGCAAGATTTATTGCCTCCTTCTAAGACTGTAAGCATATGACTTGCCCAAAGTCACCCAGCAGGTTTCCATGACTGAGTGAGATTTGAACCCTGGTCTTCCAAAATGGCTACATCGTGCTGGCCCTTACCAGGAGGAAGAAAATAGATCCAATTTTTTCCCTGCGAAAATGCAAGCACAAGAGTTTTTCTTTTCTTTTCTTAGAGCCTGATCTTTTCATGAACCTCCTCCCCGCAACACACACTTTTCTGATATAAACATTAATGTCTGTCAAGAAAGAAAGGAAGGAAGAAAAGCCCCAGAGAGATTGGAAGTAACCTTAATATATCACTGGCACGAGGGGGGAAGAGACCTTATCCAGGTCTTGACAGGCCTGGAAGCCACAATCCTTTCTCTGCACCGAGGCAAATCCCTCCTGAATTGTAAACACGCAACCTGGGAGTTCAGGAGGTAAAGTGAAGCCTTACAGCTTTCAACCAGAGAGAGGAAAGGGAGGTGGGACCTTGATTTAAGTTCCTACCAACGTCAGCATCAAATTAACCCGCAGCCCAACGCGTTTATTTCCAATTTGTATGCTGAGATTTAACGACAGTCGATGGGTTATGTATCACTGGCAGAGGGATTTGAAGAAGTCCCCCAAATACGTTTTTAATGACCAAAGTCCCATTTAATGTCAACTTCTAAATCTCATATTAAGAGGAAAATTACATACACAGCTTAGTGCATCATCGTGATGCTCAGATTCTAAAGGTTTATTCCCTCTCTGCCGCTCTCTCTTTCTTAGATTATACACTCAACACAGTGAGGCAGCTGGTAGATGCGGTATCACTGGAGAGGTGACTCTTCTTTGAGGTTGGCACCAAACTTTAACACAATTATTCAAGGTGCTGAACTATACCCCACTCCCCAAATACCTTAGATATCTCCTCTTAAATTAGGACTAAAACCCAGCATCAATTCCTTCCTCTAGTGATATCGGCATCACCAACCATCACTGTCCTAAGACCGCCATGTATTTTTGGAAGAACCGAGAGGTTTTACTAAACATCCTATGAGATCAAGGATGGGTGGTGTCTGAAACTTAAGATGTCTTTGGAAGTCAGTTCTCATCATTACTGGCTTAGACTGGTTGAGCAAAGAGACAGGAGTGTTGACCAACAGAAGGATTCTCCAAGCAATGCACCAAGAATTGCAAGCCCTGAACTATTTCCTCCTTTCAAGTTGGACGGATCTTTATGGCAGCATTCTTTGGAAGAAATGAGCAATCCTCTGCAGTATGTTCTTCACATGTCAACATTTCAAAGTGTTGCAGAGGAATTATTCTGCTTACAAAGATGGTTGTTTTAACCACCTTCTAGTTGACCTCGATTCATGGTGACCCTGTGGATGAGACAAAGATTGTTGTTTTGGCCACCTTCTAGTTGATCTTGGTTCAAGGTGACCCTGTGGATGAGACAAACATTTGGATCACCTTCTAGTTGATCTTGGTTCATAGTGACCCTGTGGATGCGACAAACATTTGGATCACCTTCTAGTTGATCTTGGTTCATGGTGACCCTGTGGATGAGACAAACATTTGAATCACCTTCTAGTTAATCTTGATTCATGGTGACCCTGTGGATGAGGCAAACATTTGGATCACCTTCTAGTTGATCTCGATTCATGGTGACCTCTTGGATGAGACAAAGATGGTTGTTTTGACCACCTCTAGTTGACCTCGATGCATGGTGACCCTGTGGATGAGACATTTCCAAGACCCTCCTCAACTGCTCTGCTCAGGTCCTGCAGGCTCAGGACCATGGTCTTCTTGATGGAGTCTATCCATCTAGTATGGGATCTTTGTCTCTTTCTACCACTCTCTACCTTTCCTAGCATTATTGTATTTTCTAGTGAGTCAGGTCTTCTCATGATGTGGCCAGAGTGTGACAGCCTGAACTTGGCTTTCAGGGAGTGTTCTGCCTTGATCTGTTCTTGGATCAGAAATATTCATTTCTCCTATGGTTGTGAGAGAACTATGGGAATGATTCCTCCTTAAACGCGAGGATGAAATAGTTGCAGATTTGCATCTCTAATGCCCAAGACCTGAAGGGTGCCATGGTGCCTTGACTCTGTGGTGAAGAGTCCTCTTCTCTAAGAATTTCACCCAAATTTCATGTTCCATCGCCTTGAGTCGCTTCTCCGACAGTGATGAAAATTGGACAAAATAAACCTAGCGCCTCTCTCTTCATAGTGCTCTGCTTTGATCCTGCGCACAAGCTCCCCGTTCATTGACTGAGGCTCGTAAATATACCCTGTCATTTTTATGATTATTGGTGGTTGGGATTTGATGAATATTGATACAACGCAATGGTGGGGCTGTTATTAAATACATTAGACAATTTCCAATCCACCCCTTTTCCCCCCTCCTTTGCTCCTGTTAAGAGCGCCATCCAATATGAATCAATATTGGTTTAATAATTAACATGTTTAAACATTTTTATGTATATTTCATGGGCAAAGGCTCTATGTTTATTTTATGAAGATGAAATATTCAGTTTCAAGGGGATTTGAGATTGTTGTCATCCTCCCGGCTTCTGATCAGTCCTTTCCCATAGCGCCTAAGGGAGGATTCTCTGTCTTTCAGACTAAACAGACGCTTTGGTTTCCCTCGCCATCTTCACCAAAGGCCCTTCAACACAGGCCTGAAAACGCAGAGGGTTAGAAAATATAATTACAAGATTTTGACTCCCTGATAAAGACATCCAAGTTCCCATTGTTTGTATTCAAAAGAAGAACGAGGGGGAGGGAGGGATACACAATATTTCAAGGAAGAGCGTTAGAAAAGAACTGGGCAGAGGAGCGCAAACAATCGAAGTTCGGTCTGCTCAAGAATTAATCCAGAGTCCCTTGGCGTTTGCTGGGATAGGTCTTTGTGGAAGGTAGAAATGAGGTTTTGCTACTATTCCTCATGGAGCCCTGCAGTCAGAAGGATTATATTCTCTGATACAGTCTTATGATCAGTCACTGGGGCGTCTGATGAAGAAATCAGAGAAGGTCTTCTTGGTGGCTGCTCCCAGGCTCTGGAGCTCTGTCACATTGCAAAATTAATGCAGTTGGACACTACTTCAACTGTCACGGCTCCATTCTATGGGATCCAACAGCGAGGGATATGCAGTCATTGTAGTCATGGAGCGTTGGCAGGTTTTTGCAAGAGGAACATAGAAAATGAGAATGGGGTTGGAACAGAGTAACCTTGGAAAGGGTATAATAGACTGGCTGGCATCCCGAACAGGCGCACTCCTCAACAAGACTTGTTTTGTTTGCTTGTTTGCAGGTGCCATTTGTGCTTCATTCCCACCAGTCTCAGAAGAAGATGATAAATTAGTGAGGAGGGCTTGCAAAAAGGCATTTCCACTTTTCCACTTGGGTGACTGCAAACCATCATTGGGTGGTTTGCCGGAGCAGAACCAGATCACTTCCCAGTGTATGGGAGCCTTCTTTTCATCTCCGGGGACAGTGTCATCTAACATGTTCCCACTAAACAGTGTTTGGAGGGGAACAGGGGAAATCACCGGAGAGAAAATTAAAGTGTTTATTCATCGGAGAGGAAAGCATGCTTGTGTTGACTCAACCTTCATTAAAAGGCTCTTATTATTGCCGCCGTGTGTGAGCTGCTGGCAGAACATTTCCACCGTGCCACAGGTAGCCTGATACCATCTGGAAATGAAAGAGAGAAATGGAGAACGAAGGGCCTTACAAATTAGGCCTTACATGGCCAATGCTTCTGAACAATCTCCTGGAGGTCTTGCATGGAAAATAGGGATGAAAAGAATCCCCAGAGGATGCGCTTTGGCGATGGTGAGGAGTTGCTAAAGCCTTTCCCTCCCTGTTGTTTGCCTTTTCCAAATCCCATTCCCTTGAATTTTGAAAGAGCACCAAATTTCAGGTTGCCTCTTTTTGTTCAAAAATGAGAAACCCTCTCCAGTGTTCAGTTGAATGTAAACCTAACCGATGCCTCTTCCATTCGTAGTGATGGGGCATAATAACAAGAACATGTTGTGGATCAGTATTGATTGGCCATCACTTTAGGAGGATTTCAATTATGGTCTTAGGAGAGTTGTCCAGTGAGACTCTCTGATAAGCATCCAGAGAGCCTTTGTTGCATTGCTTATAAAGAGAACGATGCGGACGGATATAAATACTCCAGAAGTTTATATGCGGTTTGCACAGGTTGCTGAGCTGGTGATGAACAAATTAATAGCATGGAAGAGGAGAAATAGGGTAAGGGATTGTCATGAAATATGGTCTATATTTATGGATCAGGCCTCAAACAAAATATCTGCTAGTATTTAATATTAAATGGGCATGGAATGAGTTATTGCTTGCACTGACGGCCTTGTGATGCTTCAGGTCAGGTTGGATGGAGTAATTTTATTGACAGTTCTTTGCTGTATGAGATTTATAGAAGAAGTAAGACGTGGAAGCACACATTGGATCCATTCATGTCTCCTTCTACAGTTCGGACAGAAACTGTGTGCAAAAGATGAATGATGTGCTTCTTACAATACATTTTTATTGCTCAACCCTGGTGGGTCTGGATCTCCTGCGAGTGGCGTGGTTCATCCGCTCCAGCTTTAAGTCTGAACTTTAAAGGAGCTATCCAAGATGCTGAACCAATTTGAGAGTGTTTGGGCATCCTACATACAGTACCTCCTTAAATTTCAGACTGAAAACCTATGGAGATTCACTTTTCTACTGACATAGACAACACCAGCCACCGCTGTACTCAAGTGAAAATTTGGGCTGGAAAAGGAATTCATTGGCTTTTCATTTTGTGACGTGAGGGTCTTCATTGCGCTCACATCCTTGACCTTACACTTCAGATGTCGCATATGCAGACATTCCCATTGTCGCACACTTCCATCTTGGTTGCAGTTTCAGTTCTAGGATGAGTCTTTTCTTTGCATTGCCTCCTGGATAATCAGATGAACCTCTTCGGTTCTTTGGTGGCCAGGAGCAAAGTTCAGCCTGTTTTGCCCTTGTCTTGTCTGGATGCTCCCTCTGCAGCATTCGATGGCAAACATTTCTCACCTAATTTCTCGATGCAGCTGGTTAGATGGAGTTATCAGCTGAGGTCTAAATCCTCTCCCCTCTTTGTCTTTCTCTGGGGCTCTTCATCTATCACAAGCAACATCTCTTACCAGGTCAAACTGTTGCATAATGGAAGAGGCAGAGGAGGAAAAAAGAGAGTCAGAAGCGATGCAACTCCGAAGTACAGTTCAGTGATTATAGCAAGGGTTTAGCTCCATCCTTCCTACTCTGTTCAGAGCAATTCCAGTGGCAATTTGTGCTGCAAAAAAAGGAGGGCTCATTTTCTAGCGCCAGCAACTAATCCAGCCTAGTCACCACTTTATGAATGCATTTCTAATATGGAGACATGGGTGTTGATTGGAAACTGGAGGCCTTTTTTCTATTTTTCCTCAGGCTACGATATTTAATTTAAAATACACACACACACACACACACACACACACAGAGGGGAGAGAAAGAGAGTTAACCAACTCATTGGCCCTTCCAAGACTACTTCTCTGTGTACGAGAGAAAGTGAGCACGCACGGCTCCTCTGATATTCCTGCCAACCCCAGTTTATTTAAAAATCTAATAAGGTAATTTTCATGGCAGCAGGAATGAGGTCCATCCCCGGTATCTGAACTCCCCAGATGGAGCAGAAGGAAATGAGGGTCAGGTCTTCTATCACAGCGTCGTCCGTGGAAATTGCCAGGTTTGACAATCCGTGACCCTGTGGCAGCTGCTTAGGACAGCAATTATGTAGCAACAGCAAACGTCCGCGAGTGGCACCGATCGGTAGGTCTCCCGCTTCCACCAGCGGCTGGACCTAAATGAATAATAATCACCAATTGGCATCTCTCATTCCAGATAGCACCAAGTGTAGTGAACAATTCACCTGGGCTGTCCTGTTTGGATCAAAACAAAGAGAGACATGGAACTCAGTACAGACGGAGATGTTACCTATGACAGCAACCCAAGTCCACATTCAGAGCATGAGTTGTGGAACTGCAGAATTGGGAGAGAAACCAAGGGCCAACTATTTCAGCCCTCAGCCAGTGCAGGAATCCTCAATGAAAGCATCTCTGACAGACAATGATCCAACGTCTGTTTAAAGATCTTCATAGAAGAGAAGCCTAGGATACTCTGAAGGCAATCCGTTCCACTGTCAAACATGTCCTACTACTGGGAAGTTCATAAAATGCAACACTACTACACTGGTGTATAGAAAAGCTAGTTCTCATTATCTCGTGTCCTCAGCCATTCCAGATGTTCTTGAAGTCTTTTCACCAGTGGAACTGTGGTCCTACTAGTCACCCTAAAGTTTGATGTATTATCCCAGAGCCAGTGTGGTATAGCTGTTTGAGTGCTGGACTAGGACTCTTGGAGACCAGGGTTTGAAACCTTGTGAAGCCTT
Source organism: Sceloporus undulatus (assembly GCF_019175285.1). Lineage (NCBI taxonomy): Eukaryota > Metazoa > Chordata > Lepidosauria > Squamata > Phrynosomatidae > Sceloporus > Sceloporus undulatus. Next base: position 14,199,247 of record NC_056528.1, on the reverse strand, counting down.
GGAAGCCCAGTAGCAAGTCATAGTCTCTAGCCTCCAGAAGTAGGTGAGAACCTCCTCTGAACATACCTTGATAAGGACGACAAGTGATAAGTTTGCGTTAGGGTTGCCATCAGTTGTAAATACCTTGAAGGCACAGAACAAGCACGCTCTCACCAAGAAATATTTGGATGGAGTATCTGGCAAGTACATGGAGGCAACACTACTTTATAGTTGGAGTGGCTGGAAGAAAGAATAAAGGTTCAGCAAAGCCAAAGGAATAAGACACAGAAATGACCCAATTTGGGAAGATGCTTTGGTTAGAGCAACGTCTTACGTTCCGATAGAGATGAACATTCCTCATCTGCCGGAATGCCATTGGGTTTACAAGCTGAACATGGGTGGTTGACCTCTGTGCCCCAGAGCAAAATGAATATTGCTTTCCAGGTCTTTCCCGTAATAAACTCACATGACATCCATGTCTAGCAGAAACATAACCGCGCCGGCATTCTCGGGGGGTTTTGATTATCAAATCCATCTGTCACCAGCATGTGTAAGGATTTAGCTCTTTTGCTCCGCATGAGAGCAAGACAGATGCCCAAAGTGATTTTTCCCTTTGTATATTTATATATCTTTATCTTTATCTATCTATCTATCCCTGGAACCTTCCAGAACAGTGTTAATTGAGCAATGGGAGAACTATGTCTGGGTTCACCAAAGGTTTCGCCAGCAATCTTCCCCAGCGAAAGGTTCCATTTTTCAACAACTCCTCTTGGCGGGCAGATGTCTTCAAAGCCTGACAGTTTTATTGCTTCCCATTTTTCTAAAGGCCATGGCTACTGGTTGCGATGCGAAAATATGACAAGTGAGCACATGCTGGGGTTGAGTTATGAGAGGAAATTTCAAGCATTTTGTGGAAACGCAAGGAAACTCACGGAGCGGATGGAGGAAAATGGTACCCAATCCTCTCGAAGCTGCTTATTCTGTGTCAGTACCTTTACTAGGGCCTATGTTCCTTCTCCAAGGAAGCAACAAGTAATTTTAACTATTTTCTTCTCACTCCAATATGTGGATGTCGTGTGCCACCAAGTCATTTTTTAAAAATTGGTTATTGTTGTGTGCCTTCCAGTTGTTTCTGACTGACCCTAAGACAAACCAATCATGGGGTCTTAATGGAAATGGCATTAATGGCAAGATTTGTTCAGAGGAGGATTGCCATTGCCCTCTCTTGAGGCTGAGAGCATGTGACTTGCTCAAAGTCACTCAGCAGGTTTCATGGCTGAGCTGGAAATTGAACCCTGGTCTCCAGAGTCCAGCACTCAAACCGCTACAACACGCTGGACATATGGCAGCCCTATCGCAAGGTATTATTGGCAAGATTTGTTCAAAGGGTGGTTTGCCATTGCCATATTGTGTGGCTGAGAGAGTGCGACTTGCCCAAGATCACCCAGAAGGTTTTCATGCTGGAGCGGGTCTTCAAAACCCACACAAGTTTTGAAAGCAATTTGTAACTCAGGGCTTATTCTGCACAAAATTTGCAAGTGGGTAGTTTTGTACAGAAAACAGTGTTTTCTCTGAAGGTAATATCAGGAAACATTGGTTGCCGTCTCCTTCTGTCTCTTCCTTTGCAGACATTTGACAGCCATAGCAATGCCCTTCAGGGCTTGCCTGGTGCCATGGGGAGAGGTCCAGAGCTGCAGGCATGAAGCATTATGCTCTGTGCGCAGAATGCAGAGTCTCAGCCGAAATCTCTTAACGGAGTGAACTCTATTCACCTGGGTTCTCAGGAGTCTTAAGCAAAATTCCTCCTCCATCACCTTGTTGAACTCTGAAGCCCAGCTGCTTTTGACCAACGTTTCCACCCACGCCTGGCATTTAGCCTATGAAGCGACTTCCACATTTAAATTTATCAAGATACACTCCAGGATTCTTAGATTTTTTTAAAAAATGTTACCATTCCCAAAGATACTCTCAAGAACTTGGAAGTGTTGCTGTTGTAATTTCTGTACACTATTTATACCAGCACCGTACAACTGATTACACACATAGGGTAGATAATAGCCGCTGTATCATTCGGTCTAGGGAGGATTTTTTTGCTTCCTAATGTTGATGCCGTAATGGATCCTCTGGAGCCATCCTTATATTCATCTGCTGCTGCATTTTAAGGCTTAATCGCTGCTTTGATATCTGAGACTTCTCCCTTTCTAACATTCCGACAAAGAAATGCTTTCTTAGGAAAGCGTTTTGAACTCTCTGATGGAAGCCTATAAACGCCAGCCCTTTGAAATACAGCGTTGATAGTTTGCTCGTAAAAGTTGGATTTTCTGTTGCAGTTCTGACTTGGTGCGGAGCCAGGCAAGCAGACATCTGCTTTGTGTGCTTGGGGCCTTCCCTTGAGTGCTGAGCTAAAGGATCTCATGCTGGGATGATCCATTGTGGGTTTGGCGAATGACAACAATAACACAACTCCCCTCCTGTGGACTTCTCCTCTGCTGAGAGGGATGAATCAAAGGGATCTTTGCAGGGACAGGCAGAGAGACTTTTTGTGTGGCCTGCAGTGAACATGACGTTGGTCTGATGTGTCTTTTAGACAATGATGAGGGTGGTCTATACTAGCAGAAAACAAGTTTGCTCCATGCTCAATATTTAAACATGGCTGCCATGTCAGCCCTTAACCGTCTCTTCCGCAGGTTAAACATACCCAGCTCCCTGAATCAATCCTCATAGGGCTTGGTGGTTTCCAGACCCTTCACCATTTTGGTTGTCCTCCTCTGGACACACTTTAGCTTCCCAACCTCCTTTTTGGATTGCGGTTCCCGAATTGGACACAGTATTCCAGGAGAGGCCTGACCAAAGCAGCATAGTACTACGAGTAGTAGTAGCTGTTGTTGTTGTTGTTTCACTTGCCTCAAGGAAGAGCCATCCAGAAAGCCATGATGGCAGTGGGACTGAAAGGAAACTTGTGTTGTGGAGCATGAGAAAGAACCAGACAGAACTGAAAGAGGTAATCCAACTGATGAGGAAACAATAGACAAAAGGATACAAGGGTTGCCTTGTGTATGTGTATGTGAAAGAGAGAGGGAGATGTAGTGGGTCGGCATTGGACTACAACTCTGGAGGCCAGGGTTTCATTCCCTTCTTGGCTGTGGAAATCCATTGGTTGATCTTGTGACAGTCACACAGTCTCAGTCCTAGACAACCCTGTGATAGGTTCACCTTAGGGCCACCGTAAGTTGGGAATGACGTGAAGGCACACAGCAACAACAACAACAACAACAACAACAGAGAGAGTGGGGGAGTGGTGTTGTCTCCGTGTATAGATAAAGACTCTGGCTAATGCCATGTGAAAAACTCCAGACAGCCAGAGGCAGCCCTTTGGCAATGGTTCGCCATGCTTCGAGACAGCCATCCCAGTAGGGGGCTAGTCATTGAATTGTGTACTAGTGTTTGGCCTCACCACAATTTCCAAGGGCAACCCTAATGGGGCGTGCATTACAGTAGCTGAGTCCCAAACCTTGTAAAGCACCAATGACAGTATGACAGGGAGATTTGGGATGGCCTTAAAAATGAACCAAGAGCCCTGAAGTTCACCCAGCAGGAGCATTGCAAGTATCCTTTGCGGCTCAGCAACCGGCATCATAAATTTCACTCTCTCTGAGAGTTTCTCCTCTTGAACTGTGGGAGCAAGGGAAGACTTGTGTTCTTCACTTAAGCGATCTTCTTTGGCCCTTTGAGATGTCTGAGAGACTTTCCAACTGGTGTTGCTCTGCTGACGTCTCTGCAGGATTAGCCAAGCATGCCAGATCTATGGTGGCTGAACATACGTCCAACCGTGTGCCATTGGTGTCAATCGAAAGGAGTGATTTTTTACGTCTAATCAGTTCAAGCAATGCTCAGCCCTAGCAGGGTACAAAGGCGCAAGTCTGGCATTCTCCCACCCACTCCAGCAATGAAGACAACCCCTCAGGCTAAAACTGAAGAGGGGGAGAGAGTTCCTATGCAGAAGGTTTTGAAGTCTTGGATAGGGGTGAAAAAAATATACAGTATATCAGTTGCAAGTGAAGGAAGCTGTTCATTAAAATCACGGCATTTGGCCTAGTGTTTGCAAGGAGCCGGCCTTTCATTCTGGGAGGAGGGTTGGTGGAAGGGAAAGACGAGGTTGTTTTGCAAATCCAAGAGAGTGACCTCTCCTGCCTTCGGTGCGGGTGGCAAACTAGGGGGGAAAAAACAGCAGTTCAAAGTGAGACTGTCACTGTCAAAAAAAAGGCCCAGCCAACCCATGGGGTTGAAAGATGTGGCGTTCCCGGGCATGAGGAAGAAGTGATCCTCCGGAGGGCAGATTTATTTGTGCTGCGATGTGATGAGACTCCTTAACAATGGCCATCAAATCTTCATAATCACCAGGAGGAGGCAGGCAGGCAGAGACAACCGCCTGATTAGTTGCTATTGGGTTGTGCAGAAGCTTCGCCGCATGGGCCTCTCTGCAGCTTCGCTCCTCACTTCCCTCATTACTTTCCCAGCCCTGCAAAGAAAAGCGACAGAGAGAAGGAGAGGGGGGGAAAGAGAGAGATTTCTTATTGCACTGGCAGAGCATGCCATTTTTGGAAATGTGAACGCTGTTGGTACATTGCCTTCAAGTCCTCTCCAATTTATGGTAACCCAAGGTGTTTTTTCCCCCAGCAAGATTTCTTCTGAGGAGGCTTGACATTGCCTTCCTTTTGGGACGAGAGAGTGCAACTTGCCCAAGAGCACCTCTTACATTTCTAGAGTGGAGCAACAATTCAGACCCTGCTTTTCCAGAGTATTAATTCGACACCCAAAGCACAATACTATAGAGATTTTGAAGTATCTCTTGATCCCAGGTTTGTGGATATCAGAACCCAGTGTCTAGAGCAGGACATGCAGATACTGTCAGGATGAATAAAGGTCCCATCAGTCCTAGCCCACATAGCCAATGTCAAAGGATGATGGGAATTACAGTCTAGAGAGTGTGACTTGCCTGGTGGACTCTCAGGGACATTTAGCTATGCCAACCATCACAAGGAGCACCTGCATTTCGAAATGTGGTCTGAGATCTGGCATCCCAGTCCACATTTCTTAACTTTATGAATCCATAACTACTTTGCATCTATTGATGCAGCCTAGGATCATATTGGTTTTTTTAGCTGCTGCATCACGTTGTTGACTCAGGGAATCCCCTGCTGTGCACATCAGTGCCTGATGAGGCATCCTGAAGCATCATGAAGGGTCAGTCATTCCCGCATTGTGCACTGAATACCTGGAGAAAGGAAGAAATCTCAGGCTATTTCCATTTCCACCCACACACAAAAAAAAGGATGAGAATTTGGAGAGGAGCACAGGTCTCTGTCATCTCATCAGTGCTGCAGGGAATATAGTGCCATGACTCTTCAGGTCCTTCTGTCTCTTCAATCTCTTGCTAGAAATTGCACAAAACGGAGTGGTCCAACTGAACACACGCACCGGCATCAGGGGAAGAATTCAAAAAATATCACGTTCCCAGATGCACCAAATTACAGCGCGATAAGGCTATTTGCACTGGGGAAATTTAATCAGATTGCTAAGAGCCCTTCTTTCGGCTCCTGCTTTTCCCCCTTCGCCACCTTGTTTCAAGGGCAGTGCAACTAATGAAGCCAGATTGAACCTTGCTCTGAGAATGAATTGAGCAGAAGAGGCAGGAAGTAGAAGGCGATCGCAGGATTCAATTACTTGGGAGACGCTTCATTATTTCTTGGGTGCTTTTCAGCCTTGCATCCATCATGGGTGGGTGGGCGCCTGGATCAGAGGCATGGTTGACCTTATGCACATCAGTCTGATCCCGGCAAGTCCAAAGAAGAGGCTGACCAAAAGGTTCCTAGAGGCTCCTGAAGGAACACAAAGAACAGCATGGACAATGCTTTGCAATGGCTGTTGCTGTTTATTTGCTTAATGGAATTCTACACTCTTCCTTTTATTTTATGGAAGGAAAGAACATAAGGGCTAAGATTTGGCGTTGTTGTTGTGCGCCTTCAAGTCATCTCCTACTCATGGTGACCATATTATGGGTTTTTCTCTCTATCATGGCATTTTCTTGGCAAGATTTGTTCAGAACGGGGGTTGAGGGCCAAGATAATGTGACTTACCCAAGGTCACTCATGGGGTTTCTGTGGCCAAACAGGGATTCGAACCATGGTCTCCAGCATCCTATGTCCAAAACACACTACAGAAATGATACTGTTTGAGACTGCTTCAACCACCCTAGCTCAGTACTAGGGTATTCCGGGAACTATAGTTTTGTGTGACATCTAGGTACTACATTGGTACTATACTGTTTTTCAGAGAGCCAGTGTGTTGTAGTCTTCGGACTGTACTCCGAATCTGTCAGAGAGCCCTGGTGCCACAATAAATTACAATTCCCAGGATTCCTTAGCCAGGGCAGGTAAAGCGGTCTCAAACTGGATTATTTCTACAGTGTGTTTTAGACTCTAGTCCAACAATCAAACCACTACATCTTGCTGACTCTCCAAAAAACAGTATAGTATCATAAAAAAGGCCTTTTTCTTGTTAAAATATAGTTCCCCAAAGATTTCGTGGAAAAGAAAAGTCTTGACCAGCCACTGAATGGACAATAAAGAAGCAACCATCAGGGAGCGAGTTTTGAAGTGTGGGAGCAACTCCAGGGAAGGTCAGTGGGGAGAAAAATACCATAATGTCAGGATGAAACAGACACAGATTTCTATCCCTCTTAGAAATCTGGATCCAGAATGGGAAATCCCCCCAGTTCTGAAGTTTTAAGTGAATTAAGAGCCAAGGCAAAACTTCAGCCAAAGTTCGGCTGCACTCCGAATCAGCTCTGTCCCTGGCTGCTTCCTTCTCTATCCTGCCAAGGCTTCTCTAGCAGTTCTAGGGATGATGGTGCAGGTGGCAGAAGAAGCCATGACTTCCGATGCCTCCCTTAGACTCTGGAAACCAAGGAGGAACCTAAGTAAATAGGTTGAAGACGAGGGGTTCTAATCCCACTGGGCCATGTGCAATGGGAGACTCTGTATAAGAGGAATCCTCTCCCCTCTTTACCCCCATTCTTACTGCGCATGAAGACGTGGCACAGCTGGAAAGACTTGTTGGTGCTATGAAGGCAAGGAGAGTGCCGCTGGGCAGAGGCTGGAGAAGAAACAACAAAGGCATCTAGATAAAAAAGCACCAAAGAGATGCCGAGCCAGTGAAGCAGATCTTTGAAAGGCAGCTCACAGCCAGTGTGAGGTGGGGAGAGAAAGCTCAAGCATCTTGCCTTCAACTCACCATACACACACACACACACACACACCACAGGAGCATTCCTGCCAAGATTTTGTTGTAGGGACCATGCTGAGGCAAGCCGTGTCACAACATCCAGGGACCACCATCACAAGGAAGGAGAAAGAGGATGCTCTGCATTATTAGACTTCCAAATGGAAACCAGACAGCTGTTCCTCCAGCAAGGCCCTTAGATGCACCACACACACATATATGCACACGCTTGAAAAGCAAGACTTTGCAAAGGGCTGGAGTGGTTAAAGAAGAAGGAGCTTATTCGACTGCAAAGAGAGATGTCAAGGGATTACCCGAGCCACTGGGAAACGGAGATGGAAGAACCGAGCTCTTCTCAAAAGGCTTTATTTATGTGATTGAATGGAGGAAGGCATGTTCCTCCATTCAACATAGTCACAGTGGTGTAGTTGTTTTAGTGTTAAGACTAGAAGACCAGCATTTGAATCCCTTGCTCAGCCATGCAAGTCTGCCCTGCCCTTGCCTGAGATCATCTAGTGGGTTTGCATGAGTGAGTGGGGACTCAAATTTTGGTCATAATCTTCATCCAGCACTCATCCTGTTGAATCATGTAGACTCCCGGGTTAACTTAAGTAAATATTAATAAGCAATTTAGGTGAAAGACATTTTATTGTGTTGTGTTCTGTGCATGCAACTCTCATTTCTAGCTCCGATCGGACAGGTGACCTGGCTTGAAAACAGGGATTTATGACTCAATAGTGGACCACAAGCTGAACATGAGTAAGCAGAGTGGTGCAGCAGCTAAAAAAGCCAATATGATCCTAGGCTTCATCAATAGATCAAGGGAAGTAATAATGCCATTCTATTTTGCTTTGGTCAGACCTCACCTGGAATACTGTGTCCAGTTCTGGGCGCCACAATTCAAGAAAGATGTGGACAAACTGGAATGTCCAGAGGAAGGCAACCAAAGTGGTAAAAGGTCTGGAAAATATGAGGAGCTGGCTATGTTTAGCCTGGGTTAGAGAAGGTTAAGAGGTGGCCTGATAGCCATGTTTAACTATTTGAAGGGATGTCATGTTGAGATTGGAGTAAGCTTCTTTTTCACTGCTCCTGGGACTAGGACACAGAGCAATGGGTGCAAACTACAGGGAAAGAGATGCCACCTACATAAGAGCAACTGTCCCTTCCCATTTAATAGCAACCGTTTCCCCCCTAGTACTTGATTTATACCAGTGGAAAGGCAGAAGGGATTCAAGATGTAAAGACAGTCTCTCAACCATGTCTTATTAGGAATAGCTGGAATCTTTAACAGTGACAGCTTCCTCACTTGGCTGGCTGAAGAGTGGCAACCAACCTCTTCTTGCGCCAGCTGTGCCATTTCTTCACTTCAGTGCCCTGTCAAAGCAATTGAGGACCTCTGCGCATAGCATATTCATTTGTCATTATTCACCTCACTCCTTGCAAACAGTGGGAGAAGTCAAGAAGCTTGAGAGAGGCCCAGCAGAGTTGAGACGGAGTTGTACCACCTGCTGGACTGCTGTGGCTAAGGCTCAGCAATGTGGAAGGATTGGTTTCAGACCTTCTTTCTCTTTCTCTGGATGGCAAATTGTCCAGCAGTTGCAATGCTGTAAGCTAGGTGCATGACCGTCAGCACTTTTCTTATTCACATTATGATTGTAGCACCATTGCCATGACCACAAATGACCCCTCCTCAACCCACTTTAAAAGCCAGGTAACCACACCAAGCAAAGGAGTTCTGCAGTGCAGATAAACAGGGTGCTATAGGATGATGCATCTAGGTTCTTCTTAGCTATGAGTTATGATACAATCCCATAGGGACCTCTATAAGTCATTATGATAGGACTCCATAAGCACCTCTCGTTCTGCTCATCACAACAACACTTGTTGGTAAGAGGGGCTAACACATCAACCTTTACTGGCCCACTCAATAGCAACACTTTTCTCCTTCACTTGGTGTGGCTGCTTGACTATTAATGTGGGGTTTTGGAGGAGAGGGTCATATCTCAAGATGAATCATAGATAAGTCATCACAGCTACATCTCCCATGTAAGAGCTCAACTTATCTCCACCTATATATGGATGACTTTTTATGTATGTACTTGGAAACTACAAAAGGGGGGAAAGGTTCTGGAAAATGCTAATACTGGGGACTAGCTTGTGCTCCATTTCCACACAATCAGTAGTGGATCCTAGAATGGTGCTTCTCAAACTTTGGTTCCTCATATGTTTTGGACCTCAACTCTCTTATGGGAGCTGAAGACCCAAATGCCTGGAAGACCAAAGGCTAAGAGCTACAGTCTTGGACAACCTTGGAGTTTATGTTATTTGAAAATGAATCGTGAAGTAAGTAACTGTCACTGGATTCTGCCAATCCAGGATGCAAACAAGCCATCCAGCGCAACCAATGTTTCCTCCTGTTGCCCCAACCCTTCTGGGAAGGAATCTCCCATTGCCAGTCTGAACCGTGAGCATGCACTCAGAGATTGTTAATGAATATGTTTCCTGCAGATAATTACAGGGAATGGGATATCGAAGGCACTTAAAGCATCTCATTCTCCTAATTCATTAATTATATTGCAATTATACTCTTCTTAGATCCTCTCCAACTCACATGAAATCATACGTTTTGGGGAAATTCAGCAAAAACAGAGGGAGAGAAAGGGTCAACAGAAAGGATAGAGATGGAAGAGATGTGTGCCTACAGAAAGTTCACCAAGCGAGGGAGGAATATTAATTTGGGTTGGGATGGAGGGGGGAAAGGCTGGGTTTCTAAAAATTTTTGCAAAAGTTCACAATCATTTATTTTGGAGAATTATTCATACAAGGTGAATCATGGGTGACTTACGATGGTGTCATTCAGATGGTTGTGACAGCATCACGCCGATGACAAAACCTTTAATCAGTTGACAGACCAAACCCAAAGAACACTCACCAAAAAGAAAGAAAGAAAAATATAAAGTAAGGCTAAGTGAGATTCAGCAAAGTTCTTGATTCAATGGGGACTGAGAAGATTTTGCATTCCTAGGCCAGTTTGCATTAGAGATCTAATTCTTTAAGGGTCCCCAAAACCAGCACTCATCATTGTGCAGACAATTTGTAATGTAGCATTCAAAAAAAAGAAACGCTTTCCCTCTTCCTCCCTTCCTAAGAGAAGAGGCAACTAATTTTGTTTTTCACCATCAAGACAGCCATAAGGTGTAGAGTCTGTTTCGAGGAAAGTTTTGATACTGCCAAAAACTTTCCAGAGGCTGAACACCGGTTCATTAAATCTAGCCTCGGCGTGTTGGTTCGCCCGCATGCCGGGGGTGTTCCAGCCTGGGACAAATCGGGTTGGCAATGGTGGACCAGATCAAGGAGCACCGCTGGAGGGTTTGCTCCAGGACTTCATGGAAGCAGATTCCTCAGCCAGAGGCAATGTTGCGACTGTCAAGAGAAAGTGGTGCGGCGGCTGAAAGAGACCTTAGATCATTTCTCATGGTTTGGCTCCCGCCTCCTGCTCTCCTCCTGTGCTGCGAATTCTCCACCTCGCTCATTGCTTTCCCTTTCTTTCTTAGCCTGTTTATTCTGGCCTTAAAAAGAAAGAGCGTGTGCACTGCTTCCCCTTCATGTTGTTCTGCTTGGCTGGAAAAATACCAAAAAACAACCCTTCTCGTTGTAAGAAAAATCTGATGCTCTCATGCAGATTGTCAGTCTGCAGAATTCCCAACTTGCAGCCTGCCTTTGCCATGTGGCCTCTGTTCCTTTGCTTATCGACTGGACAGATGTTGCACATATATATAGTGTGGGAAGAAGACTCCTGGGAGGCCCTTGCTGTGGAAAGAAATGGAGAAAACCCTCAGACATGAATCCTTCATATGAGTCAGGAAATGAAAAGGAGGAAAAGGAGATGAAGAAGAGGGAGGAAGAGGTGGTTGGTGGAGGATGAAGAAAAAGAGGAAGATGAAGATGAAGTAGGGAGGAAGATAAAGATAAATAAAGAGGGGGAGGTGGAAGAAGATGAAGGTGGAAGAGAAGGAGGGGAGGAAGCAGATAAGGAGAATTTATTCCTGATGTTTCGCCAACATCTGTGGCTGGCATCTTCAGAGAATGATGGCTTAGAAGAGAGTTGGGGAGATGTGTACACACACACACACACACACACACACACACTGTGTGATCCTGGGTAGGGAGGAGTGATCTCCATGTTAATCTGTGTATTGTTCTGTTGTACATAGCCTGAAAACCCCACAAAAAACTATGGATGCCGACCATGAAAGACTTCGACTTCGGATAAAAATAAGAAGATGATGGAGAAGGCAGAGGAGGAAGACAGGAGAAGGAGGCAACAGATGAAGAAGGAGGTGAGGGAGATTAGAGGAAGAGGATGAAGATGGAGAGAGAAGAGAGAGGAGGAAGAGGAAAGAAAGATGAAGAAAGAGGAGAGGAAGATGAGAGGATGAGGATGAAGAGAGAAGAGGAAGAGGAGATGAAGGAAACAGATGAAGATAAGGAAGAGAGGAAGAGGAGAGGAAGAGGATGAGGATGGGGAGACAAGAGAGAGGAGGAACAGGAGATGAAGGAAACAGGTAAAGATGAAAGGGAAGAAAGAAAAGGGAGAGTAAAAAAGGATTAAGTGATGGGACAGAAGAAGGAAACCGATAATGACGAAGTGGGGAAGAAATGCAAATGGAAGAGGAGTCCAGTTGCCGTGTACATAATTGCAGATCCAACCCAAGATGCGAAATGGTTCCCCCATTTCTCCAGCCCTATGGAAGAAAAGGGCTCTACCGTGCGAGCCAATACATGTGCATCACCCTGAAGTCTTCTTTTGATTTCTAATGCAACATTGCAAAGAACAAACCTCTGGTAATTGTAGATTTTTGTTCCTTTTAATTCCCCTGCCTTTCCTCTTAATACGCCTTCTGTTACACTGGCGCCGTTTGTGTGAATGAAATCCTTCTCCTGGATAGTGATCCCCCCCTTCTCCCCGAAAAAATAAAACAAAATGTATGCTAAAGGAGTGTATTAATGTATTCCAGCTTTGATAGTTCCCCAGGGTTATTCCCCTGGGGGGAAATTAACCTCCTTCTGAATTAACGTCTATGAAGTTGCCTTGTTTGCATGTGTGTTGATGGTGTTGATGTTGTTGTTTTTCGGAGAGGAATCTGCTTGCAAATATTATCAAGAGATAATGAATTGTTGTTAAGGAGGGGGGAAAGGAGATGATGTTCTCATTTGCATGCAATGTTTAATATTTTTGGAGGAAGAGTGTTTCATTTGATATGTCTGAAGAAATGAATGAGAAACGATCAAAACATGCAAATGGAGAACCTTTTGCAATGCTTTCTTCACGTCTGAAGAAAGCACCTCTTGCGTTTAGTGGTTGGGTTAAAGCTGGAAAGACGATGGGTGACTCATGGGCTAGACACATATTTTTATTATTATTTAATGCATTTATACCAGCTCTTTTCTCCCCAAAGGGTCCCAAGGTGGCTTAAAAAGCTAAGCGCCATTGACAAAGATAAATCGCACGACAGTCCCTACCTTCAGGCTTCCAATCTAAATGTGAGAAACGGCAGACAAGGAACAAGGCAATGGAGGGAGGAGGAAACAAAAGTGAAGTTTACACTACTAATAATGGCCCATTCGGTGGAATGGTTTGTCCTGGAATTACTCTAAATGGCAACGGCTTGGTGGAGATCAAGGAACGGGCATTAAGGAAGGCTTAAAGAAGCAAAGACGGAAAAGGAAGTGGTGAAGGTATGTAGCTTCCCCTTCTGCCTCTTTCTGATGGTTTGCGGTCCTCTGTAGCAGTAAGAGAGATGGTAAATGGAAGCTATGGGCTTCCCCTTGTATCGCTGATGACCATGAAGGATCTTATGCTCTTTTACTCATAAGAAATGTAATACTGTACGAGCTGTGGATATTTCCTATCGGTATGGACCATTATGGAGAACCAACATGGTCGTTTGAGTGTTGGACCAGGTCCCAAGGTTTCAGTCCCCGGTTGGCCTACTTTAGGCATGGCTTTTAGCAAGTCTTACTCTCTTAGCCTCAGAGGATGGCAACAGCAAACCCCCATCTGAATATATTTTGCAAAGAAAGCCTTGTGATAGGGTCACCTTAAGGTTGCCATATGTTGGAAACAACTTGAAGGCCCACAACAACAACACGTATTATCAATGATCATGTGCACATTATGTAAAGACAAAGCACCTCTCTCAACAAGGTTCTCTCTCCAGATTTTATGGCTTAGTCCAGAGTGATGGTTTTCCCATCAGTGGGCCAGTGTTCTGGCTTTAAGTTCAAATTCTAAGGGACCCATTTGAGCAAGTCGCACACTCTCAGCCTCAGCGGAAGGCAATGGCAAACCTCCTCTGAACAGATCTTGCCAAGAAAACCCCATGATAAGTTCTCACTTGGGTCACCATAAGTTGGAAATGACTTGAAGGAACACAACACCAAACAAAAAATTAAGGTAAGGAACCTATCTGGGGGGATAAGGTCCATGGTCTTGGATTAGTCCTTTAATGTTTGTACTAAAACCCAGCATCGATTCATCATCACACAGATTATGGAAGCCACCAGTCACTATCATGATAGTGTCTGCAGAGCAAGTATTCAGTCCAAAAATGGCATCCTTGATTTATGTGTGTGTGTGTGTGTGTGTGTGTGTGTGTGTGTGTCAATTCACAGGGTGAAATTTCTCTGACATTTCCCCAAACGTTTTGAATTAAAGTATCCTGGCTAAGGCTGATACCTTAACCCAATTAAGTCAGCGCAAAGATCGGCAGCGCCTTTACTAGGCTTTGGATGTGACTTTATTGGGATTTTCAAAATTCATTATTTTTGGTCTGGCCGGGTTTGCTGAGAACTGAATGAGAATGCAATGCAAGTCGGTGTGAATACACAGCTGAGCGCTCTGAATCCAAAACAGAGAGGGAATGTCTATTTTTCAAGGCAAAAACAATAAATGGGAAGCCAGGTCAGTGAGTGTCTTGTATGGGTGTGTTTCGTCTTTATGACGCTGCTATTTAACAAGGCTTTCCATGAGAAAAAAATAAATTCAGAAGGGCTGCATCCATGCTACAGAAATAATCCAAGTCGACACAACATTAGCAGCCATGACTCAATGCTATGGAATTATGGGAATTGTAGTTTGTTGTGGCACCAAAGCTACAACTTCCTCAGAGGAAGTAGACTTAAGTTTATGAAAGCTTATGCTACCAATGTCTATCAGTTAGTCTCAAAAGTGCTGAAAGACCGCTTTGCATGCATGAGTGTAGATTTGCACTACTGAAGTAAGATGCTGGGCAATGGTCATTCATTAGAATCATATCCTGACAGTGAGTTACAGATGGATGCAGTTGTCCTTTCTGGGTCTAGATGCCTGGTTTAGATGCCTAATGGTCTTCTCTCCGCTGGTTGACCCAACTTTCCTTTCCTTTCTGAGCCAAGACCAGGTCCAGAAGCTCATTGGTCTTCTCTTCCCTGGTTGCCACAGCTTTCATGTTTTCCATGTCCTGCTTTAGTTTGGATGCATGAGCACTCTGGATAACTTTGAACAGATCGTCCCCTGTCCCTTAACCTTGCTGTGAAGGCTTCTTCATTGTCTTTTTTTAAAACTCCATTGATGGCTCCTTTCCAGCTATCCCAAGCCTATGATTATAACATTGAACTCTTTGCTCAGGGGCAAAAAGGAGGAGAAGAAGGAGATGTGGGGAAAGGAAGGGCAGGCGTCCGAAATGACAGGTGTGCGCCATGATGTGTAGCCTTCGCCTTGCCGTGCCAAGGAGCATCAGTGTTAACGTGATTAATTTCTCTTCTCCATTACTCTAAATTAGCTAAACAAATCCCTCGCTAGAGCTGTCATACTGATGTGCGGCATGTAAATTGTTTCTAATGAGAGGGGCACTTGGGGGCTGGTGGCTAACGTGGAAATCGATTGGTACTGACACTTGCATTGCTTCCCTTTGAGTGGACACTGTCTATGAGGAGGAAGCGTATGGAGGGCAAGAGCAGAGGTATGGCTTTATCAATCGATCTGAAGGACAGGAGCAGACGATGAGGACAATGGGGGCCATGGAACTCTATGGCCTTCATATCCCATGCTTGTGGCCCTTGAAACCCTCTGACACAGCACTGAAAGCCCCAGCCATTTTGATAGGCTATGATGATGATGATGATGATGATGATGATGATGGTGATGGTGATGGTGATGGTGATGGTGATGGTGATGGTTGCTGTTTTTATTGTACAATTTTAGCGCAAGGAACAATTTAAGACAATTCCACATTAGAAGAATGAAAGGTCTGGAACAATTCTTGGCTAATTTCATTCCCAAAGGATGCAGCAAGTCATCTGGGCAACGTTCTCCCTATGGCACGAACGCCTTCAAAAACCACACCGTTTTCAAAGACTATTTGCTGTCTAGGACCTAGTCTCCATTTTAGCCCATCCCAGTGTTTGGTACACTTACGATTATGTAACTTGTTTATGCCGAACGTACTTGGCGGGAGCCTTCCACTGATGTGAAACACAGGAGAGACAAAAACGTCTCCTTTGGTTTTCACTGAAGTTCTCAGAGCACGTTTAGTCGTTTGAAATTGTCAAAAAGAGAGAGAGAGAGAGGAGGAACAAGAAGAAAAGCTAAGGATTCATCAAAGGGAATGAATGCTCCGACTTGATTTGCATTTTTGTTCCCAATATCCCAATTTGTTTCAGCTCTGTGGGAAAGGAAGTCGCCGCAGTGCATTTGTTTCCATGTCCCTTTCCTTCTGAATTATGATGTGCACTAGACATTTCTCTGAAAAGATGGCACAGTAGATTGAGGTGGGCAAATTTCAGCATCATCAAGGCCTTGAACCCCACGTTTGTGGGCCCCAAAGCACTCCCCAAAGTCATCGCAACCCCTCCAGGCAACAAGTAATTTAAAGAGACTTGTTGGGTGTAAAACTTCAGGCAATTTTTGCTTCCAAGCCATACAGAACAGCTCCCCCCATGTCCATGAAAACAAGCAAAAGTACTCTCACTCCATCTACACAAGCACCCAAGGATCCCATTGTTGTTGTGTGTCTTGAAGCATGTCTGACTTACAGTGACCCTAAGGCCAAAAATGGGCAAACGTCCCTCCTCTACAGCCATAAATGCAGCCCTCTTGGAAACCCTGGAGGTTGGTGGAGCAATGTCAATAGGGCAGCGACTCCATCCCAGGGTTAAAGGAGTCATCCAAAGTGCAGGTTCTATTTTGGAGGGTAGGATTTGTCACTTTGGATAGCTTCACAACACGTCTGACTACTATCTGGGACGGATTCAGTCCTCCACCAATCTCCATTCATGTGTAATGGCCAGGATTGCCACTTTATCTGCTTCCCGAACCAGCCTCCGCACACTTATCCAATGCTAGCACCCAACCAGTTTGTAAATGTTAATGATTAAAAATAACAGCCCTAGCATCTCAACCTTGTCCATCCTTGATTGTGTCAAAATGACAGGAGAGAATGTGTGGACTGAACGTTTAGGTCTTTGTCCAGTCTCTCCCTTACAGCTGCTGGACATTATCTCCAATTAAGCCTCTGAAATGTCAACAGAAGGTTGGCGATCATTTGTATGCCTGGGAAGTGCCATGCCGTGGCATTGGCAAGACCTGTCAGTATGTCATAATTTTTTTGTTCTTCTTCCCTTGCACACTTTGTTAGAGGCTGACTGTCAGATTGCCATTACCATTCGAGGCCCAATTATCTCCGTATCACAGGAATGAGGACCTCAGCTCTCACCTTTGGCCCTTATTGTTTGGTGCATCATTGTGCACAAAATTGCTCTGAAACTTGTGTAGCACTGTCAAACACACACAAATATGCACACAATGCTAGATTTCTAAACTGTCTAGGCAAGGCAATCTCTAGACGTTTGGAGTTACATCTCCCATAAGTCCCAGATATGATGGCCAAAGGACAGAGATGATTGCATTTGTAGTTTAAACATTTGGGAGGAAGGCCTGGCAGTTGGAATGCAGCTAAGAGACTTTCATCTTAATGTAAAATTTTGCATTCTCCTTTGTAGAATTCCATTCTTTATGCCAATTTTCCAATGTTTTTATGCAGGACCTGAGCAGGGAGGTTGAGGAGAGGATGACTAGGAGGTCTCTCGTTCATGGGATCACCATTAGTCGAAGTCTACTTGACAAGATGAAACGAGAGCAACATATTAACCTGAGGACAGTGACTGAGCTCTAGCCATGTGTGGTGGGGACATAAGGCATGTGTAGATTGTTATCGTTGTTAACTGCCCTCAAATTGGCCCCTACTCATGGTGACCCTATGGATGAGACATCTCCAAAAACCCTGTCCTCCACTGCTCTGCTTAAGTCTCTGTAGATTCGTGCCTGTGACCTTCCTAACTGAGTCTATCCATCTATCCAAGGAGAAGAAGGCACCCATTTTGTTGGGTGCCTTCTTCTCCTTCTCCTTCCTTCCACCTTTTCTAATATTATTGTCTTTTCCAGTGATTCATGCCTTCTCATGATGTGTCCAAAGTACAGCGGCCTCAATTTGATCATCTTGGCTTCCAGGGAGAGTCCTGGTCTGATCGCTTCTAAGACCCATTTGTTTGACTTTTTGGCCATCCATGTATCCTCAGCACTCTTCTCCAATTGCGAGAGTGACTATACATTTAATGGCCCTGATGCGAAATCTGATTTTAGGAAAAAAGAGGGTACTATTAGAACAGAATATGGAGAAACAGAAGGGTTGCCAATTGGCAAAGGAGTCAGAAAGGTTGCACTTTATCTCCCTGTTTGTTCAACTTGTATGCAGAAAATATCATAAGGAAAGCAAGATTAGACTCAGAAGGAGACGTGAAGATAGGAGGAAGGAACAACAACAATCGTAGATATGCAGATGATATGTAACATTTGCATCTATCCACAAAACACATAACCAGCCCCATAAGTGGACCTACCTAGACTGATCTCTCCCCGACTCACTCCTGAGCAGAAGCAACAGCACCATCTGTTTATATGTTTTATTATTTTATTTTCCTAGCCTCCTTTTTTCTCCCTCTCTCCATAAAACAGCTTAAATGTCATCCTCCTACAATTACCCACCGAAGAGAGAAAATGAATAGGAACATTCCCACAGGGGTCCCTGTCTTAAATGAAGCTTTTGTTGTTACAAATTGTTACTCAAAAGCGGTACAAGCCTTCGGAAGGGGTTGCATGTTGCTGGCAACCTGAGGCGTGGGGCTTTGAATTCAGAGCACTCCGCTGGAGCCTGCCAGCCGGTTTTTCCTTTCTGAAGGTGTGAATACTCCAGGCGTAGCTGGAGAAAAACAAGCACACCCCAGTCTCCATGGTCTGCTTCTAGGAAAAGAAAGCTAAATCTGGGTTTTCCTTAAGGTGGTCAGCTTGTGTGGAGCTGAGGTTTGGACGTCCACGTGAGCGTCGTTGTTGTTTTTGTTGGGTGCCTTCAAGGCGCTTCCAACTTACAGCGAACCTACTATAGGGTTTTCTTGGCACGTTCTTTCAGAGGGGATTTGCCATTGCCATCCTCTGAGTTGAGAGAGTGTGACTTGCCCCAGGTCACACTCATGAGTGTGGGCTGGGCCATGCCAGCTGGGTCACATTGGTTAAGCGACACTTTCCAGTTTTAGAGAAAGGCAATAACAAAGCGCTGAATAAATCTTGCTCCAAAAAACCCAACATGGTGGAATGGTTCGAGTTCAGGAGTCCGGGAGACTCAATATAGTTTAGTTTAGGAGTCTGGGAGTTCAAGTCTCCACTCAGCCATGGAAGCCTACTAGGTGACACTGATCAATTCATACTCTCTCAGCTTCAGAGGAGGTAATGGTCAACCTCTGCTGAATAAATCCAGCTCAGAAAACCCTAAACCAGCATGATGTAGCAGTTTGAATTTGGGGTTAGATCTCTGGAGACCAGGGTTACATTCCCACTGGCTAATTTTGGGAAAGTCCCTCTCTCTCCGCAGTGATAAACGTTTCAGAATAAATCTTACCCTGAAAACCCTTTAAGCCAGAAAACATATCCAGGAGTAGCCATGTTGGCTATGGAGCAAATGCCCCAAATCCACAAAACAGTGCTAACTATTTTAGGCCAACCAAAATGCACAAAACACATCTTGCAAGCCATAGTAGGACTTCGAAAGCTTGCAATGTCTGCTTTATGCATTTTTGGTTGGCCCCGAAAAGGTACCACTTTTTTCTTACACATCGGATGTATATGAGTCAGAGTCAATCTGACGGCTCACAACAACAATTTGGTGTTGCGGCTCTCCTTTCACAATAATGGAAAGCGTCAACATGGCTCATCCCTCTGTCGGATGCATTGTTTGCTTCTCACCTTGTCGTGGAGAGAAATGAAAGAGACAAGCCATGCGGCAGCTTCCCCGATGAGATCACACACATGCCCAAAGGGGAGGGAAATGTGGACTTCTAAGAAGGAGCTGGGGAGGGGGGAAATGATATTAAAAGTTTAAATACCATTTCTTTCCATGCTGCTAAGCAGCTTATTTATCCCAGCGTGAGTCTACCTTAAGAGCTTTGACAGGAGAAGACTCGACTCATAATTACCGGAGGGAGCTGGCAGGCTTTGAAGGACTCGCCAGAATGGCCCTGCGTCCCTTTTTTCCCATCAGTTTTGGGGAAGATGGACCACCGATGGAACAAGGGAGACCAAAGTGAGCGAAGCCTCAAAATTCACCTGCGTCAGGAGAAAATGGCAAAGCCCTGGAGCGACCATTGACATCCCCACATGTCCTGCGAAATGGCAAATCAAATCCTAATTGGCGCTTTCCGAGAAAGGCCAACGCAGACAGAAAGATGGAGCACCAGCGAGTTTATTATATTGGATAGATTTTCTTTTTAATGGACACGCTTAGAGGTGAGTTCCCAAGAGCTACAGCTACAGCTATTTCCTGCACAGAAAATGCTGTTTTCCGTGCAGAAAAAAAGTATGCATTCTTCCACGGAATAAGTCCTAAGCTATGAAACTTCTCTCTGGTCCAGGGTTCTCCTTGTCAGGGGGATCCTTTTCCATTTGTTAACTAGTCTTTGGATATTTTTGAATATGCGTCCCATGGTGGTGGTGGAACTTCAAGTCATCTCCAACTTATAGTGACCCTAAGGTGGACCTATCATGGGGTTTGGGGGACAAGATATGTTCAGAGGAGATTCACCATTGCCTTCCCCTTAGGCTGAAAGAATGTGAATTGCCCAAAGTTATCCAGTGGGTTTCATGATCAACTCTCGTCTCCAGAGTCATAGTCTAATGCTCAAGCCACTACAGCATGATGGCTCCTCCATTTCATTTTTGACTTATGGCAACCCTAAAGCAGACCTATCATAGGGTTTTATTGCTATGTTTCTTCAGAGACGGGTTTCCATTGCCATCCTCTGAGGTTGAGAGAGTGTGACTTGCCAAAAGTCACCCAGTGGTTTTCATGGTCAAGGTGAGAACTGAATCCTGGTCTCCAATGTCACAGTCCAAGACTCAAAACACTGCACCTCTAGTGAAAAATCCCTAGGAAACAACCACATAGCTCATCTTACAAGAGTGGTTTTGCTCATTCTGGTAGCACAGCAGTCACCTGAATAGGATGTTACTGAGGTCAAACCCTTTGGGGATCAGCTAAGAGATTCTGGAACTGGGGCATGTTTGACAAGGGGATTGTGAAGCCGATCTGTCATTATTTCCTCTCTCTGAGCCTCGGTCTTGTCATCCAAGATCCTCTCAGTTGTCACTCACTTTCCTGAAGCTGCTGGATCTTTGCAGATGAGGCCCATCTTGAGTCAGATAGGGAAGTAGGAGAGACAATAAATTATAACCGAAGGGATATAAGCATCTTCCTGGGTCTGTCATTGCCTTCGTGGCTCGGGCTTTGGGTCAATGTCTGGTCATTCCCAGGTTTCTGCATTTCACAATGAGACAGCCCAAGGCTCAGAAGCAGAGGAGAAATTCTTTACCAAGTTTCTTCTCAAAGGAAGCAACAAGTAATGTTAACTGTTTGCTGAATAACATTGTTTTGCAAATCTCACTGGTGGATATTTCTGTTGCTGGATAGACTGCATATCCATCCATCCATCCATCCACCTATCCATCCCTTTATTTATATCCCACCTTTCTCCCAAGCAAGGACTCAAGGCATCTTACAAAAAGACAGTGAACATAATAAAACACACATAGTTAAAAACGTACAGAAACCAAGATTTGAACACCATTAAATATCAAGAGAATTAAGGGCAATTAAAATCTTACTTGAGAACCGATTAAAAAGAGTACGGCGCCATGAAAGCTGTGTTTGTTACCATCAGTTTCCAAAAGCTTGCTGGAAAAGAAAGGTCTTAATCTGGCTGAGGGATAGATTTGCCTTGAGCATATTGAATGGCTTCATCATGTTTAAGGTACCTCTTTTCGATGCACACCCAAATTTTGATTTTATTTTATTTTTGGGAATGATGCCAATTTCGGCACCGTTTCCGAAAGCCACCGGCCAGCCGTCTTGGATTGTGCCGGGCAATTTGCATCTGAAGGCAAGTGGAGCAATCCTTTGACAGGCTTCAGCCCAAGACATTGGCAGGTTTCCAAGAGTGACTTTGCTACTCAAAGATTATGTTTGCTGGGGAAATGATTTAGGGATTGAGGGATTATCCACCCTGGGTCCGCCGCCTGACACTTCCGTAAGTACCAAATGCCTAACAATTCTTGACATCTGGAATCAATCACAGAAAAGAGGCCTTCCCCCAGCTTACAAATCTCCTCCTTTTTATCTAAAAAAAGGGAAAATTCAAAACATTATATCTCCGCCATCCCCAGAAGCTATTAAAAACGAATGAATTTCTACATTGCAGAATGAACCCAAACCTACACTTCATGGTTTGATGAACCACTACCATGATGAGCCATCAGATTAAGTAATTGTCATTGGCTGAATGGGGATGATGGTGATGATGATGATGATGATGATGAAGATGATGATTGACTTCAACTCATTCCCAACTTCTGGTGATCCTAAGGCAAACCTATCACAGAGGTTTCTGGGGCTGAGAGTGTGGGACCCACCCAAGGTCACCCAATGGGTTTCCATGGCCAAGCAAGGAGACAAACATGGATCTCCAGAGTCATAATCCAATGCTCAAGCCACTATACCATGCTCTCAGCATGAATGTAGTCCTACATAACTTCCACGAGGTAGAAGGGGTTTGGATGCATCGCTGGATCTGCGCTGCTTCAGTTGTTTCATAGATGTCTTAAGGGAAATTCAGATGTTCCTGTGGCTATCTCCACCATTCACAATGGTGCCATGTATCTGGAGACATATTGATTCAACATGTTACCTTCTGGGTTTAGATGGTCCATGTTCATCATACACTTTTTAGATATGATACATATTTCAGACTGTAAACCTGGCATTAAAATGACTAGAAGCTGTTGTTATTGTTGTCATGTGCCTTCAAGTCCATTCTGGCTTATGACAACCTTATCCTAGAGTTTTCTTGGCAAGGCTTATTAAGACTGGGTTTGCCATGGCCTTTGCAACCAGTCTTTGCAAGGGACACACGTTGGGCTGCGAAGTACACAAAGAAAGACTTTGGCATGGATTCCGACACAAAATGAAAAGAACATTTGAATGTGACTCCTTTTTCTGTTGGTCATCTGCAATGTAAAAGTGTCATTGATGGATTGAACAGGACCTTCTCTCCTCCTGGATCCATTCAAGCTTTGAAATATTGAAATCCTAACACTAATTTCCTTTACATTTTGTCATAAACTTTTAGCTTCTGCCGCTGACCTCAAGGTTGCGAGTACTTAACAACCTTCATAAAAGTAATACATGAGGGTTTTTTTAAAAACACAAACCTTGATTTCTTCCTTCTTTTCTCCCCCTTCCTTTCTTTTTCTTGGGGGTTGGAAGGGCAGATTGGCAAGAATTTTATTAATCTAGAAGTTTGAAGGTTGCACCATATGTCGCTGGAAAGCAATTTTCTCCTGGCCTGCAAGAAGGTCTTGGATTTTGATTTATGACCTTAATACTATGAGATATTAATAAATCTCCATACCAGCTGGTAATATACCGTCAGACAAATGTAACATTTTCTTAGTGTAGATTTGTTCAAATTTTATTTCAATTTCCCTGGATAAGCGCCCATCAGCTGTGCTCATTAATGCCAGCGACTGGAAGTCGCCCGAAAGAGAAGAGAGAAAGTGTGCATGAGAGAGAGAGAGAGAGAGAGAGGGGTCTCTCCGCACATTACAATACAATAAAATAAAATGGGTGCACAATGATATGGGGAATGGGAAAACATTGCTGCAGCGGATTGTTACCCAGGGCTGCCAACACCTATATCTCTGCCAGGGGCTGATCTGCTCTTCGAAGCAGTCCAGAATGAGTTATTTGCGTGGTACAGAAACCCCCCTGGGATCCAATTTGGGTGGCGTTGGAGAAATCGTGCCCCAAAGGCATACAAAACAAATAGAGAAACCCATATATATATATATTCAGCATTGTAGCTATGGATGCTAACGAATACAGGATGGGATGCTGGGCTGGTTACAGGAAGAGAAAAGGAACTTTCTTAGCCGTTTGATGCATGCCAGCGCACACCGAAATAATACGAATTGCACGCCTAGGACCGCATCTGCATTTTAAAAGTTCAACAAATGTTCAGGCGGTGTTATCCCAAACTTTCCACTCTCTGAACACAGTTGATTCTGGACGCCTTCCAAAGTTGCAGTTTTTACTACCCGGCGATGTACAACCGGTGTTTCTAATACGGATGAGCAAGTGAGCAAGCGTCAATGTCGGGGACTGGAAAGCAAGGAGGCTCATGTTGTCAAAGCAGAGCTCACAGTATCCGAACAGTAACCAAGCTCAAACAAAAGCAACGGAGACAGACCTCTACATGGAAATGTGAACACATAGAATTACAGATGGCGAACACGCTCTTCTCCAGAACAGGGATGGAATACTTCTATGCCAAGTTTTGATGGCGATGTACAGTTGGCCCTTCTCATATACAAATTTTTTATACACGGATTCAAGCATCCACAGTTTGAAAATGTTCCAAAATAGTATACATTTCAAATATCAAACCTTGATTTTCCATTTTGCTATGTCATTATATTTAATGGGACTTGAGCATCCACAGATTTTGTTATCCACGGGGGATCTTGGAACCAAACCCCAGCAGATAACAAGGGCCCACTGTATATGCAAGGAATATTTCAGACTTTCTCCTCAACTGGGTGTCTCCTCAAAGGCGGATAAAAATAAGATAGATAGATAGATAGATAGATAGATAGATAGATAGATAGATAGATAGATAGATAGATAGATAGATGATAGATAGATATTCTATGGAGGCACAAAATTCTTATTTGGTTGAGT
>NC_056528.1:14158592-14174599 GCF_019175285.1 Sceloporus undulatus | reverse complement strand
AAATGGCCTCCTTTTGCCTCCCGGTAGTGACACTCCTGTCACTACTTTGGAGAAACACCTCATGGAGACATCTACCTCTACCTTGTTATTTCAGTGCCAAGCATCAGGTAAAAGAAACGCTCTCTGTCTGCCACTCCAAATAGGTTGGCATTCCGGAAACAAGAGACTGAGTTGTTCAGATCGACAGGAAGCTGTCAAGGGTTGAAGTGGGTTTTGTTTTTATCTTGGATGAGAAATTGCAGACCAGTAAAAGTCCTCTTTGGAAACACAAACCCAAACACACATACACATACAAAGAAGGCATTGCAGGAAACTGATGGGGATTGGCATTTGGATTCATTCCTCACTCACAAGCAATCTAAGTGGATTTGTGAAGGACGGAGGTAAACAACTAGCAGCTCTGTAAGGTTTCAGTACTAGGTACCTGGTCCGGGAGCTTCGAGTTTGCTCCCTTTGCATTGAACTGGCATTAAAGCCACAGTAAAAACCCTGGGTTGTGCAAGAGAACACAGAACTCATAATGTTGCCAAACCATCTCCTGCTTCAATGCTAAAAGAAGCATTTTGCCATCGCAGGCTAAAAATAGAAGACGACTGACATTGTCCTATATATAGTACAGCCTGTATTTTTCCCTCCTGGGATTATTATTGTTTGCCTTGTTCTTTGCAAGGAGTCCTCCTGGCTCATGCCCAGTGCTTTCTGGCACCTTCCTCTTCCAAGCTGTGATTTGTTCCATTTTTGTGTGTGCACTTCTTGAATTTTTCACCAAAGAACGCACAAAACACAAGGCAAGGCCAAGAGCGTGTTTGCATCTAATGATGGCATGCCACTCCGGGATGGAGCCAAGAGGCTAGGCTAGGCTTTCTGGGGCCTGTCATCTTATTTGGAGAAGGGAAGCTCAGTCGCCCAGCAGGACCGATTATCTTCCGACCCTGGTAGTTACAACTCCGGGGGAGAGGAGGAATGAACTGTTTTATCCCTCCCACAAGGTGGAAAGGAGGAATTAGAAGAGTGTCGCTCAAAGGATGGGGCAGCCCTTTCTCTTAAGGGTGCGAGCAAGAAATCCTCAGGGGAGTATGAAGAATTGCCAGCTTAGACTTCACCAAGGCATTTCACTCTTCTGTTGCTGTTGGAAAAGAGGCAACATCGACCAGGAAGAAACATGGAGAGGACAATGTGGTGCTTCCTTCTCACTCCTCTGTCTCCAGACTCTTCTTCCACACAACCAATTATTTCTACTCATTCCATCACACTTCCTCAAGAGGTTTCGCCAAAGGGACATGTTTGACTCCTCCTGCTTTATCCTTGCAAGATCACTACGCAATGATCCTTGTGTTGAACAGTAAGGTTGCTGAATGGAACGCCCAATGGAACATGGAACAAAATGCACAACTAAAGGAATACTGCTGCCAACTCCAACAGAGACAGATGGAGAGCAGAGAACCTTCAGCTGAGAATGAAGAAGGGTCTCCCCAGGCAAGATCTCAGAGCATGGACCTAAACCATCTGGTGCAGTGGTTCCCAAACATAAAGCCCTAGATCAGTGGTACCCAAACTCTGCTCCTCCACATGTTTTGGACTCTTGGAATTCCTGGCTGTTGGCCAAACTGGTGGGGGCTTCTGGGTGTTGAAGTCCAAAACACCTGGAGGACCAATGTTTGGAAACCACTACCCTAGATGGTTTAGGTTTAAGTTCTGAGATCTTGCCTGGGTTTTGAGATCTTCTGGGGAAGCCCTTCTTCATTCTCAGCCCTTCCCCTCCCATACGTTTACAGCTCTGGCGAATGGATTTCTCCTTGGCTACCTTTTGATCCCATCCGTTTGGAGGCATCAAGAGATACATTTAAAACAGAACCACCGACAACAACTCTGCCAGTTGCTTCTAATAAAAACAGTTCTGTTGGAATAATGCAGTCTCCGAGAGACGGGGTGTAATATGGTTAAATGCTTTTACAATCCCCCATTAAAGTAAGTGGATGGAAATTCATAAAATATTTATGGAGATTGGAGGAGAGAGGGAAGGAGGGAGAGAGAGAGAAGGAGAAAGAAAGAGGGTGAAAGAGAGGATCTGAAGTGCTTGTTCACGTTGCTGCTCAGAATGCCAAACAGCTAATGCGAGAGATGGATCTGATACAAAAGGCACATCCGGCACCAAATATGCAGCTCAGGCGCAGAAGAGAGTCTGGAGATCTTGCACCATCCTTTTGATTAGGATCAGGACTCTTGCGCCTCTAAGTCCCACAAGAGATGCTTTGGAAAGTCACCTTCTTCTCAATTGCTAGTTAGACCTGGGAATCCAAAACACTCAAACCATTAAACCACACTGTCTCTCCTTTGCTCTTTCTAGTCAACTTCAACTTATGGAGACCCTATAAATGAAAGACCTCAAAAATCCCCAGTCAACATCTAAATTAGGTATTCTTCACTTAAGTTGCTGATCCAGAATATTTGTCTTCATGGTATTAATTCCATTTAAAGATAACTTTTGCAAAAATCTACGAAAATGTCTGCTTGGTTTAAGCACCTAGGCAATATAGATATCATATCAAAAAGGAGTTCGTAAGTTGTGAAAGAGCATATTAAAGGGGGGGAAAGAGAGAGGGAAATCTTGTAAAGTGATGAGGTGTTCCAAACCCTCTTTCCCTGAAGGCTTAAATCACTGTTTGTATTTCCCCACATCTGAACGAAGATGTCTCACCCGCTCACATTATGCATGTTCAAATGTTAACATTTTCAGGCTCTTAGAAATGCCACATCCATCATTTCTGAGTGCAGTACAGGCCGCATCCCCGGGAGGGGAGCCCAGCAACAAATGGTGATCGATGACTAATAATGACAATCTTTAATGTCACATCTATTCAGAAGAACACGATGGCACACGCTCACCGATCACTCACAGTAAGTAACCACTGTTCCAGGGATTATCATTCAAACCAGGGGGAATCATAGAAGACAATAGGTCATGGAATAGCAAAAGGATTAGCGTCGGAAGGCATCTGAGAGGTCCAACCATGGTGCAGGAGGAGCATGAAGCTCCCTTGATGGGTTTCCATCCAGATGTTGCTTCAAGAGAAGTCACAACTGCCAAAGCAACGGTGGTCGCTGGCTTTGCAGTCACTGGGACAATGAATCCTCTCCATGTGTTATTCCACAAAGGATATCTCCAAATTTGGGTGAGATGGTTGAGTACATTGAGTATCTCCTTTAAAGTTCACACTGCAACCCATGATGGACTCACTGCCATCCTTAACATGGATGCCACTTCCAGCCATTTGTTGTTTGCTGTTGTGTGTCTTCACTTATAGTGACCTTAATCTGAATTTATGGGGTTTTCTTGGAAAGATTCGTTCGCAAGGGGTTTTGCCATTGCTTTCCTCTGAGGCTGAGGCCTAAGGTCACCAAGTGGGTTTCCATGGAACAGCAGGGATTTGAACCCTGGTCTCCAGAATCATAGTCCAACACTCAAAACCACTATTGCATGTTGGGTCTACTTCCCTGCAATTACCAGCCATTATTTCACTCCTTAAATCTACATCACTCACACCATGAAAAGCAATTTTCTCAACTTTGGTCCTCTGCTGTTTCTTTGTTGAGTCAATTCTTGTTGATTGTTATGCGTCATGAAGTCAGTTCTGAGTTACAGCAACCCTATCGTAAGATCCTCTTGGTAGGAGGACCTTTGCATTGGCATTTCTCTGAAGCTGAGAGAGAGCGTGGCTTGCCCAAAGTGATCCAATGGCTTTCCATGGCTAAACAAGGATGCAAACCCTTCTCTCCCGAAGTCTTTGCCTGGTGCCCAAACCGCTACACCAGCCTGGCTCTCTTGTTCAAATTGACTTTGGCCTATGGCAGTTCTCTCATATGGCAACATTTGGTCAGCTGAAGTTTGCCTTCCTCCGAGGCTGAGAGAGTGTGACTTGCCCAAGGTCACCCAGTGAGCTTCCATACTCTGGACAAATCATTTCAAGAAAACCCCATGAAAGTGTTGCCACAAGCCAAAGTCATCTTGAAGGTATCTAACAACAACAAGCCCATGGGACTGAACCTTGTCCAACCAGAAGAGTCTCAGCAGCTTGGATATTCCTTTTACACTTCTGACTAAAACCCAGACCAGTGGTATCAGAGCTGCCCGGCATCACCACTTTCAGCTTGTGAGGAGATTAGTTGGAGTGGCACAAACTCAGCGTCGCTTCGGAGAGGGTCTTGAAAATATTGAGTTCTGGGAGGCCCTCCCGCTCTCCTTACATACTTAATTTGGCAGCCTTGGCTGTTGAAGTCTGCCCTTTCCTTTTAAAGTAGCTCCTTCTTGCTTGGAGTGAATGAATGACTAGCCCACTGCCAGTTGGCTCCATGCAGGCTTGTACAGTAAGTGTAGCCTCCTGATAAGCGAACAGGAGAGCTTTCGCATCCTGATTTATTAAGCATCGGGGGGCCGTAAATTGCCATTAGGAGAAGCAGCAGCCTTGTAGATCATACAGTCGGGGACTCTGGGTCACTATTTCTTCTTGTCTGACATATGGGAAGCAATACCGGTAACGCTTAATTTGCAAAGAGACAGGGACTGGGCTCAGGCTTCAGGGAGCAGAAGCACCCTCTGACCCGGAAGTGTTACACATCCATCACAGGCAATTTGGGGTGGCGTCAATGCAGTGGATTGAACCAAGAGCATGCGAATGCAAAGTGAGAGGTCTACGGATGAGGAACAGTCTTGCCCAAGCCTGGAGTCATGCAAGGAGCTAGCCTGAATTAAAGGGGAAAATATTCCTTGAGTTGAGAAGAACTAGGGATGCATCTACTAAAGGATCAGACCTACAACCTAGTTCTAGTTGCAAGGATCTAATTGCAAGGATCTTTCATAACAGGCCTTCCAGTCTCCCCCTCCCTGGTACATCTGCAAAGGGACACTGTTGTCTCAATGGACAGATACTGGGAGAAAGTAGGAAGGTGAGAAAGCGCCATACCACATGGACTACCCTTCACATTGACCTTGCCTGCTACCACTGAGAAGCTCTCCCATCGTCAAAACGTAGGGTTGCCAAGGATGTCCCTTATTGGAGGACCCAAAGGCTTGCTCCTTATATTGCTAGCAGGTACCTCTTCTTTAAACAGTGACTGCTATTCGATGGCTGAAAACCTTTTCCTGTGTATATATGCTGCCAAGAAACCCTGCATTTTGGACGCGGGCCCTTCTTCAAGACCGAAATGTGTGCCTCGTGGAACTGATGGATGTGGACCATATTCTAATTCCACAGAGAAATACTTGGCTCGGCTAACTGAAATTGATACTTTAATTTGGGATTTAGGTAGGACACATATTCATAGCTACCACCTAATTGTCAACCCTGCATGCCATGCATTCCGGCTGTCTCTTATTGCTGTTTTGAAAACCTGGCGATGCTAGGCTGAGAAAGGTTCAGCCGCCAGCCCCTTTGTACATGAGACAGGAGTCTATTTTGTTCTTCACATCGGATATGAAAATCTCTTGGGACAAAGCTGAGGTCCTTAACCTTGGATTAGATCTTAGTCTCAAGATCAGAACTCGATGAATAGAGGCACCATGCTTCCAGGTCCATTTCTTCCTTTGCATGAGTATGGGCCATAGCTGCATGGATAATAAATATCCGATGTCTAGCACACTTGTCAGTTGGATCTGTAGGCTTTGCTGCCTAAACTGGGACACGCACTGTAAGCATCCATTTCCTATCTGTTCCGTAATCCTCCTTGCCAATCCCAACAGCTGCCTAATGCAGCTGGCATTCTAGTCCAAAGCCGTGCGGTTGATGCTTTTTGTCCAAACATATTTCTGGGGCAGAGACACTTCTGACTGTATTCAGGGGTTGTTGCCATTGCAATAGCGATTCATCTCCACCCAGCGTTTAATCTGCCAGGTCTACAACAAACTGGCACCTTCTTTCTACAGACTTGACATTGTCTCAGGAGTTTGTAGTACATGAATAATATTTTGGGGGATCCCATCTTTGACAGCATCCAAAGGAAGCTTTGCAAAGCATGTGTCAGTAGCTGGCTTCCAGGTCAAAGGAATTTTGGCTGTCCTTGGGTAAGTCACACTCTCTCAGCCTCAGGGGAAGACAGTGGCAAACCTCCTATGAACAAATCTTGCCAAGAAACCCCCATAATAAGTTTGCCTTAGGGTCACCATAAGTCGGACATGACTTGAAGGCACACAAAATAACACATGCCCGAGCCATCCAAGGTAACAGACGCTGTCAGCTAGGCTGCATCCACACTGCAAAAATAACCCAGTTGGACACGATTTTGTGTCAAACTGAATTGTTTCTGCAGTGCAGATGCAACACATAATGGATTTAGCACTTTGGAGGCCTTTAAAGTAGGAGCACTTTTCAAACCCAGTGTGTCCTGCAGAGGCTGCTAAGAATACTGAATCCAGCTATCCAGAGGACGTATCTCCTTTTTTGAACTGGATTTTAAGGTAAGATTATAAAGAAAAGAAACAGAAAAAAGGAGGGGGGAGAAATATGTAGGGCTAGACATATACATTGATATATGCTGACCATATTTCTAAAAAGACATTTTCTTGAAGCTGATGTCAATAAAATTCACGTTCTTGTGTGGCTAACGCAGTAAGATCTTCTGACCCTTGAATAATAGATGGCGAATGCTTCTCTTTCCAGCTTTAGAGCATAAGTTGTTTAGCCACAGTGAAAACAGGCAGCATCCTGAAATGTTTACCTCCAGTTGAATTCTGAGGAATATAAGTTAAAACCCAGTGCATTTCATGGCCGAGCAGGGAATCGAACCCTGATCTCCAGAGTGTTCAGAGTGCCTTGCTTGTGATGGTTAGTGCCTTCCATATCAATGGAACTATAAAGTATCGCTGTATTTTAAAAGGAGTTCTCCAATGCGCTGAACCCCTTCCTCCAAAAATGTTCGGCACCTTGGAGAGCTCCATTGGAATTCTAGCCTGGGATGAATGCACCACTAATATGGAAACCACCAAGTCCCACAACCTATGTCTCATCCGTATCAGTTGTTCACCTGTGTCCCCTGTTATCATTCAGAAAGTGGCCGCTCATTCTTTGAAATCATCCCCTTAGATTTGCATATAAAGAGATCTTTCCGAGTGCTCATTTCCCTTCGAAATTACCCAACTTTCCCTAAAGAGGACACCTGGGGCGAAGCCTCCCTTTGCTCTTCCCCTTACCTTTTCGGAATGATGAACGAGCAGCTGGCAAACCAGATAGGCTTTTCGGATCTCCTCATGCATGTGCCGCACATCCAGGTAGCTTTATAAATATGGTAATGGTTTCCCACAGACTGCCTGGATTGGAAATAAGGCCAAAAGCATGCTGGACCTGGAGAGATAACTGTAGGAACAGACTCATTGCGGAGAGAACACTAAATCTGTACATTTAGTGTATGAGTGTACATCAAATTAACTGTCTCTATTTTCTCTCTTTCTCTCCTTTCTCAGTGTCGACCGGGAGGAGAGAAGCTCTTGTGTTCACCTCTTTGCTGATTGCATCCACATGGGAAGCGACGTATTTTCTCTAGTTCATTACTGGAAGGCCTAAGCTTTGAGATGAAAGACATTGATTTATACAATGGGGGAGAATCTGCCTGCCATGTCTTCCTGGTCCAGCTGAGAAAATTGCAGATAAACTCTGAAATGCATTCGCCTTTGAAGAGGAGAGTAAGGTGGGGCAAAGCAACTCAAGAACATCCAGTCCCAGAGTTTGCTCCACACCCATTCTCTGCGGTTTCGGAAGTCCGACGACACGAGAGGAGACCTGCGGCAGAATATTAGAGCACAGAGTTCAGTATTCCAGAGACCCTCTTTCGTTCCCATTGCCTAAAATTTCAGGCTGGTGTTCTGCTTGGGCCTTTGCAAGTGGCCTTATGAGTACACAACCTTGAGCAGCTTCACAGTATCCATATTCACCTGGGGTTGCCATGCTATTACATTGGACAAGTATCCATTGCACAATGGTCGCCGATAAACCATGGTTCGTTGCCCAAGGGGCACCAATGCACATCAGGGTGCTCCATGATGCACATCTGGACCCTGGCTACTAAATCCTGGAGGCCAATGTGCACCACAAATCCCCAATGCACATCAGAAGCACACTGCTGCATTCTTGCCAGTGCCCAGATTTGCATCTTCGCAATGCACTAACAAGGTGTTCATGCATTTTTCAATGCTGTTCCAGATTAGGATACATAGATTGAAAGATCAAGTGGAAAACCTAACCCTGATTTCCAGAATCGTTCAACAATCAAAATAGTGCAGCACACTGGAACTTGATCTCTACACATACATATATACACAGAAATATTGAAATCCTTGCAGCTTGAATTTGGCGTCTGTTTCAGGACAGGAAGTGTTTGATGGTGGGGCATTTTGATGCCTTTCAAGTCTACGTCTCGAATCTGACACTGCAGCAAAGAGGACAGGAAAGTGGGGAAAAGATGGTGAGGAGCAGGAAGAGGTCAACTCACTGCTTTGAAACCGATCACTTTTGACAGATGTTTCAAGAGTCCCAACGTTGCCTTGAAATATTGATGTGGTTGGATTCCACGAGTACCACCTGCCTGCTAGCAAGAGCCATGGCTTCATCCCATGGGATGGTTGACTGACATTGGGAGACGGTCACAGGACGCTTGACGTGGTGGCAACTGAGGACATTTCAAAAAGAGGGAGGATTTTCCAGTCTGCATATATAAACACATGCATATGTACCATCAACTACTTGCAAAGCTCGGAAAGTTTAGTTTTAAAAGTAATTTATCCCCGTTGCTTATTAAAAATTTGAAAACTAATTCATTCCCACTATTTACTTTCATTGCGTTGTACATTATTTTTCCATTTCATTTGATGTTTCATTACTGCCTTCGGCGGGAGGGGGAGTTCCTAATAAAAGAATGACTGATACAGTACATTGGGGTTGTGGAGCGTACATCTCCACATAGGCATTAATTGTGCTTCACAATGACCAAAATCCTGCGTCGCCAGATGCAGTTCTGTCGTATTTACAGCTGATGATGCCACCTCTCCCTATCCTGTTTTTTTCACCCTGGCAGTGTATCAACCAAAGGGTTTCTAATACGCTGCAGACTGGAGCACTTGGAAATGACATCTCCAGTGCTCTTTCAGTCATGAGAGGACAGACATCTGGAGAGACCCCTGGGTGTCCTGCCACAATGTCTTAGCTCTATGCATGCCATTACAGGGAGAGTGCTCTAGACATCATTTCCCAGGATCTTGATCTGCCGTGCCTTGGAAACCTTCCAATTGTCCCCATAGCCAAATGCACATCATCTGTTGGCGTCCACTAGGTCCTCTAGAGACCTCAGTGGATGATGTCCTCAATCTGGATCTAGTTATAGGAACATAGCCAGATGATTCTCTGATCCTTCATCTACTCTCCACCAGCCACCAAAGGACTGGAAGAGGTATCAGGAAAAGCATTAGACAGTCAGAGGCAGAACTGAATACTAGCCTTATTTTATTTATTTATTTCATTTATATCTCGCCTTTCTCCCTGGAAGGACCCAAGGCGGCTTCACAATGTCCCCTATCCATTTACAATGTTGCCTACCCCCAAAAAATCTTAATACAGTTGCTATAGGTGGACTTGCACTTCTGCATGTCACTAAGAGGAAGCCAGTCAATCCGGGTCGCAAATCAAAGCTGTAATATATATATATATATATATATATATAGATATAGATATATATCTCAGCCATCCTAAAGGAAACCATTCTTCCCTCTTTAGAAACAAACAAACCCTACAATTGATCAGAGCTCATGTCATTCTGTTTTCCACTTGTTGGTACTTCTTTGTTTTGACAGTGCCATTTTGTACAACGGGAAGGTCGTTTGCAAAAAGCAAAATCGTGTCTTTCCGTTTCTAACAAACAAAGAAGAAGAAGAAAACCAATAACTCCATAGTCTTTGTCACTGCCATCGTGCCGTCTGCTCTCCTCGCAGGTATCCACCTTCTGGTGACACATTTTAATTTTTCCTTGGAAGAAATTGTTTCTCATGTGCGGCACAGCCAGCAGCATCAGAAGACTCTGAGTCATGATTGCTTTGTCACAAATCCTCCTGAAAGAGAACGAAATGAAGCTCAGCTCCTCCAAGCCTTTGCTTCAGAACAGAAGAATACTGTATGTTCTTTCTCTTAGAAGACACGTTCTGCAGAAAAGAGGTCCAGGGGTTCTGTCTAGCTCATATTACTCCTTCTATTTCTGACGTTCTGTGGGTAAGCGTCATTGCACATGTGCCCAAAATGGCACCTCCAACCCATACAGATGTAGGTCAAGTCAGAAGACAATGGAGAACATCAAGGTTTCCATCAGGGCAGATGGTGTCTTGGTGATTATGGAGTGCTAAAACCAGTTTCGGGTTTTTTTTAAGCAATTCCTTCACTGCTTCTTGAGTTTTGCAAGAGCTGTCCTGGCACTAAACTCTATTCCAAATATAGTTTCAGCACCAACATAGTGCCAATAAAGCCCAGAGAAGCAGCTGTAAAACTGAGAGTCAATTCAGTGCTCTGTAGAAAAACAGCTACCAACTACCCCTAGTTTCCATCACTACCACCAGCATAATAATCTAATCTAATGATTTTCTTTGGGGGGGATGTACTCATGTATATACTCATGTATAAGTCTAGAAATTTAGGTCAAAAAATGTACCAAAAAACCCTGAGTCGACTTATCCAGGGATCAGTGTAAGTACTGTATCTTAACTCTTATTTAAAAGAAGGAACCATCCCCTGGTGAAAAGCAAGAGTATAGTATGAGAAGCATCGACCCTCTCTCCTCTCTCATCCATCCAGTCTTAAGAGTAAGCGCAAAGAGTTATGTCTGCTGACATTTTATAAGTTCCTTGACATTGTTTTGCTTTGCTTCATCCTTTAAATCCTTTGCTATGTGTCCCTAAATTTTACCCTCAACATCCACGGGTCATAGTAAAATCCGTAACTTGGGCCCCAAAACTTGCCCTCGACTTATACATGAGGTCGACTTATAGCCAAGTATAGACGTAACTTCTGGAATTTGTGGTACTCATATGCTCCAGAAGTTGCATCGCCCGAGGAAATTTATTAGATTAGATTATGATGCTGGTGGTAGTGATGGGGGTGAATTAGATCATTTTAGACAAGGAGGAGGAGCAATAGTAAAGCAATCTGATCCATAAGCCTAGCATTAACCCCCTGCTCAGAAGCAAAACACAATCCAGGTGTCACCTTCCTCTCACTTTGCTTAGCGCCATCCACACTCCTTTCTGTTCCACGTTCTGCACTCAGTGATATGGGAGATTATGCAAAACAGGCTCCACATGGGTCCTATTCTTTGGCGCGCATACAAAGCCTGTGTGAACAATGGCTCCCCTTGTCATCAAGTCTTTCCATCCATTGCTCCCTTGAACCATTAGGTACTTATCCGCTAGTCCTGGCTTCCTTTTGTGAATCCACACTTATTATCTTTAATTAAATCAGAACTCCACAGGTAACCTTTTGTTCGTTCTCTGATAGAATATCACATATCTACAGCCACCTGGGGGAGAATATTAAGCTTTGTGTAGCTCATCTTCTCTTTGCCGTCCCGAAATCATCATCTTCATATCCCACTTCTCCTCCCTCCTCCTCCTCCTCTCCTTCCATTGGATCCAGTCTGAATGTAGTCACTTGACATCAATGAGACAAATAAGCCTGGCTATCTTATACAAGGGTCACATCAAAATCCATTATTGTAGCCTGACCTCGACTTATACATGAGGTCGACCTATAGTCGAGTATATACAGTATCTATCTATCTGTCTATCGATCTATGGCCTGTTACAGACTGCCAAAATAAAGCTGCTTCAAGTCTCTTTGGAGGTATGCTATTTAAATGATGCATGCATCCTAAGAATCCGGAAGCTGCACCAAAAGCTGCACTCCGGTGCTTAGGAATGGAGTGTGGCTTTGGTGCGAGCTCCGGACTCTTAGGACCCAGGCATCATTTAAATAGCATACCTCCAAAGAGACACGAAGCAGCTTTATTTGGGCAGTCTGTAACAGGCCCTAGTATCTATCTGTCCATCCAACATATGAGCTGGATCTGCAATCTTCCCATGTACAGTCCAACCAAAAATGCCTTCCTCCCCAAGGGTTAAGGCAGTGAGCTTTGCCAACTCAGTACAGGGCTGATTTATGTCTGCAAAGGCGGTCTCTTCAGCAGAAAGGAGATGGATATCAATCCTGGGGAAAGTGAGCTGTAAGTGAAAATTGAAACTGTCAGCCTGTGTTTGTTGCCTGCTCTGTCTTTTACTCTCCCCTGGCCATAGTTTTAATTAAACAGGGACAGTATTTCTCCCGCCCCCCTCTGCGTAAAATGTACATATGGAATAAATTACTAGTGAACTTTAAACAGTCCTCCTCCTCCTTTTTTCCCAGGATCTCTTTGTTTTCGGACGCTGCGGGGTGACCGCTTGGCATCTCCTGAATGAACTTGGTGTTTCATTTACTTGGAAGTGACCTTTCCTCCAAGCCAGAAATCTTTCGCCAACTCAATGCAGCTCTCGGAGGCAGTGGCACCAGTAGGTCAATGCGGTTCATCACTAGGCGTTGCGGTTAGCGTTGGCAGAAATACTAAGGGATATCGGTTGGGAGTATCTTTCCAAAATTCTCTCTCGGTGAGGGATGGAAGGAAGATTCAGAAACGCTTGTAAAAAGGTCAAGGAACAGTGTTGTGAGAGTGGGAAAACCTTGCTGAAAAGGATTCTGGAGTGATGGGAAACCGCAGCTTGGAACATATTCGGTGCAAAATTCACACGTGTTTGTTTTACATTAAAAACAGCATTTTCCAAGCAGAAAATAAGATTCCTTTGTAGAAGATTGTGGCCAAATTGCAAAACCCACAAGAGGTGGGCTTGGGCCTGAGTCCTAGAGCAGACCCATTAAATTTATTCCTGAATAGTGATTGAAAGCATAGGCAAATCTCATTAATTTAATGGGGCTACTCTAGTTGGATCTAGCCACAGGATTCGAGCTTTGGTCTCCTGCCACCGATTGCATGCTGTTGTAAATTACGAGTGTTGTAACATGATAGCTAATTTAATTGACGGTTGCAAATTATCTAATTGTAATTGTTTGGGGTAAATTATGAGGATTTTATGATAGCTAATTTAATTGCTTTTTAAAAAAAATGTATCATCTGATATTTAACCGCATCTGTGGTTTTTTTTTTTTTTTACTTTGACAGGCGCTGCCTTGGGTTCCTTGTTTGAAGAAAGAAAAGATGCAAAGAAAATGAAATGATTCGATAAAATTAATAAATAAAATAGATGAAGTCTGCTGGAGGGAGCAATGGGAGAATCCTTAAAAGTGGCCTTAGTCATGATTGTGACACTATTGCCACAATTGTAGCTTCCTCTGTCACCGACTTAAATAGGCATTAGCCGCATGGGGATGAGAAGTTCCATTCTTCCAGCAATTGAAGCATGGTCGAATGATGCTTCCATCAGGTTTGGAAACGGAGGGGTCCATAGAGAAGAAGGTATTTAGCTAAGTGTACTTAACTCAGTCGCTGATACAGAATTCTGGCCATTAACAATAAAAGCACAGCACTCACACCTCATTAAAAAACCTTTCTGCATAGCCAGTTAGTCACCAAATGCCTTTTCAGATGAAAGGCTCTTGACCTAATGGGTGGTAGAAGAGCAGAGAATGGGTCTATATGAAAAGCTGTAAAATCACAAGAGGTTGCTGTGTGAAAAGCCAACATTCTTCCACTGATCCCTTCCTTAGTTGCCTTTCCTCTGTGACCAAATTCAGTAAGGGCTGGTGGTTTCCATGTCGAAGGAGCAGTGAATCTACTCCGCATGTTGGTCTCAAAGGAACTTTCCAAGTAAGGAACCTACAAATGGGTTTGGCAGCTTGGATATCTCCCTTAAACTGTGAGGAACCCTATCGCCACCACAAATAGGTTCGGCACCTTGGATATCTTCCTTAAACTTTAAATTAAAATCTATTACCCCATTGACACAAAGCCATGAGCTGTGATTACATTTATGGGTTTAGAAAACCACCCTAAAGGCACCATCCCACAAGATCACAGTAAAAGAATAACAGTGGAGAACCCACATTTATATGTTTCATAACTTTACGATGCCACAACTACGTTGTAGTTGCAACAAAATCCTCTTCATGGATCGCAAAAGTCTGGAGACTGGTATCTAGACATTGACAAGAGTTCTGCAATGCACATGTGGACACTTTTAATGCACACTGGGGATTTCTGATGTTCACTGTGCACTTCTGACGGAGATCAGGCATTTCTGTAGTGCTTCAGTTACTTCTGATAGGCATTGGACACTCCTGTTGTGCATTGGGCACTTTCAAGCAGGTTTCTGACTGTGCATCGGGGGGGTGCCTTAATGCGCATTATGCTCATTGCAAATTGGGTCATGGTGCATCAATCACACCACCATTGCACAACAGGTGCTTGTACGTTGTAACATCACAGCAGCTCCTAGGTATATATGGACATTACAAAATGACTTGATTTTGCACACATATAAGGATGCTTTTGAAGACGCAGCTCCCAAGCAGAATGCCAGGCCATATTTCCCCCCAGAATTTAGATTACTTTCTCCTCTCGACCCTCGCTTTCCCAGCTGGCCCTGAGAAGTCATGGCAAACTAAAAAGGAGCCAACTTTCCTCTACGGCTTCTCCCCGCTGCCCTTCTGAACCCTCCGAGGTTCGTAGCCCGTAAATAAACCTTTTTTTGTAACCGAAAAGTCTCCGCACGAAGCGTGGCCACCAGGGCGCAAAGCAGCGTCTAATTTTTCAGCTTCCTGTACTGGGATTCGATTGTTTTCCATGGCCTTTTGTGCTCTTAGTTTATGAAAAATCGATAGTTTAATATAGAAAAAGAATCCCTGGGCTATCTATTTAGAGCCGCATTACCTCTCTGGCAGTTCCAGTCACTGCATTTCGAGATAGCGAGGGTAGCTTGTGGATGAGAAGGAGAGCAGGGTTTTCTATCACATATTCCTTCCAGCCTTCCAGCATCGGCCAATTCAGCCAAAGGAAAGCAAAGCTCCTCCCCAACTCTGGCCATACATCTCCCCCCTCCAGCTAGGCTCCCATGGCTAGCTAGCCTTTCTTGCTTTCTAGGAGGGATATGAAGAAGAGTCATGCCATTTCCCATTCTCAGTGAGAAAGCCTGTCTCTCTCAGCATATTCATCTAGACTGTTGAGAAATCCCCAGCTTCCATGAGAGAGAGGAGATCTCTCCTCCGGTGCTCCTCTTCTGACTCAGATCCTCCATCATCAGGGTTGAATGGAGTCTCATGCCTTGAGTGCAAATCTGCTGGGGAAAGGCTGAATACAAATGAACACATCATAATAATAGAGAGCCAACGTGATACAACGTGCTATACGCAGATATAAGTGTATGCGGTAAAGTCCGCACGGGAGCGCGTGGGGTGCAAGGGGTGGTGTGTCCCATTCAGATGAATGGGCTGTGCGCCCGTGGCACACGCGTGCCGCCATGCCACCACACCACTGCACGCATGAGCCCCATTCACTTGAATGGGGCTCAAGCCTAGGTGGAATTCACCTTACGCGGGCGGTCCGGAACAGATCCCCCACATAGTTAGCTCTACCAGGCCTCCTGGAAGAAGACAAGTCCACCATCTTGAGGGAGAGAGAGGCAGGCTAGCTCCATCAGGCCTGCCTGGAAGACGATTAACCATCCATTAAGAAGCCAAGCCCTCCCTCCAGTCCATCTGCCTTGGTCCAGGCCGCGGAGGTAGAGAAGAACTGCTGGACCTCATCCCCTTCCCCACCACCACTCCCTTCTCCTTTTGCATCGTGTCTTTTTGGATTGTAAGCCTGAGGGTAGGGAACCATCTACATTTAAAAAGATTGTATGTACAGCGCTATGTAAATTTACAGTGCTTTATAAATAAAGGTTAATAATAATAATAATAATAATAATAATAATAATAATAATAATAATAATAATAATAAGG